>NC_060149.1:807574361-807829361 GCF_021461385.2 Schistocerca piceifrons
GGGGTAAATGCAATTAACGCGCCTCTTGCAGTGCTCTAACGTCGTACAAACACAGGAGATTTTTATTTTCGTCATTGTAACTAAGATTATATAGTCTACACCTTAAGGTCAAAAGAATCCAAAATATCTTATACAGTGGATTATGCTCCGTGTAACGGAAAGCAATGAATCCGAGGGTATATAAAGGGTGAATCACCTAAAACTTGCCGGCCGCGGTGGTCTAGCGGTACTAGGCGCGCAGTCCGGAACCGCACGACTGCTACGGTTGCAGGTTCGAATCCTGCCTCGGGCATGGATGTGTGTGATGTCCTTAGGTTAGTTAGGTTTAAGTAGTTCTAAGTTCTAGGGGACTGATGACCACAGATGTTAAGTCCCATAGTGCTCAGAGCCATTTGAACCTAAAACTTGCATCACAAATTTTATCGAAATAGAAAGTGCTACTGAAGTGCGGTTTTCACAGAATGGATTCGTAGTAGGGGCTCGTATTGTTAGCCAGTCAACAGACTTTGATAATACTTAGAAAGTGTATTTTTTTGTGAAAACATACATTTTTAAATGGAAAAAATGCCTATTGACATTAAAAAATTAAAAAAGGGTAACTTACAATGTTAGTGGTGTCTGTTGCAGGGTTCTACTGCTAGTCGTTTACGACATATTGTATATTCACTCGTATAATACCTATGGTAGCACAAATTGAAGAACAACACAAGTGCATACACTAGTTGTGTGGATTCTGATCAGTAAAGAGACAATTGACCATCACAAGTTGTGTTCAAATGACTACTGGCAGCGGCAATACACACTTCCAGCCCGGTATGGAACGACTGCTGAACACGTGCTAGCATTTCAGCGAAGATGTCGGAGCAAGCTGCAGTAATACGTCGTTGCATATCATCGGATATTGTTGGTATGTCTTAGTAGGCAGCGTGTTTCAGCTTTGCTCACAGAAACAGTCTACAAATGTCAAATACGGGGAACGTACCGGCCAAGGTATAGGTCCTCTGCGTCCAATCCAACGATTCATGCAGACATGCTGTAGTATTCGTGCACTATGGGCTGGAAAACCATCATGTTGGTACCACAGGTTCCTCCAAGTCTACAGAGGAACGTCTTCTAACATCCGTGGAAGATTGTCTGTTAGGAGGCTGCAACACTCGTGCGCATTCAATGTTCCGTCTATTAAAAACGGTGCAATGAGATCACGATTCACTATCCCACACCACACGTTTACACTCCACGGACGCTGAAGATCCACTTGATAAAGCCAACGGGGATTGTCAACACACCAATAACGCATGTTTCGGCAGTTTACCATGCCATGATTGGTAAATATGGCTTCGTAATTAGATGAGGTACATGGTACATCTAGTGTATCCCGCCTTCATGCCCGTGTACATATTAACACGATTCTCATGATTATTTCCATGCAGCTCCTAATGGAGAGAGATGTGATAGGGATGGAGCTTACGTCGACTGAGAATACAAAGGATACTTGCCTGACTCATGCCACTTCCCACTGCGATTTTGCGGTAGCTAAGCGAAACAGCAGCAGGAATAGTAATTTCTCCCTCTTCTATTGTCACTTGTTTTCTTCTGTTACGTTGGCTAGGTGTTACACTATTACCTTCACGAAACTGGTTGAAGAGGTTGATAAATAACTACCTAGATGATTGACGTCTATTGGGGTATTTTACCGCATACACCGTAAAAGTACAGACTGTATTATTCGTACACACTCCATACACCATGTGAACGTCGGATTTTTCTGCGTTGGTAAATCCCATCGTCCACTCGCGCCGTACTGCTTGGTCTGTCACACACTAACTGTCTAGCAAGTCGAAAGGTACTCAAGGAACACATAAGCCCACTGTAAGCAAACGCAACACCATCGTACCTAGCACCTATGCAGGTTGTATGGCATGAACAAGTATCAGTGTGGAAACTTTTTAGAATATGATATCTCGTAAGCGACTCACACTAGAATCCTGCAAGAAACACCACTAACATTCTAATTTATCCTACTTTTAGTTTGTAAATATCAATAGGCAGTGCTGCGTTTCAAGAAGTGAATGTTTGCACGAAAAATACTTTCTAAGTATTACATAATCTGTTGATTCGCTAACAACACGAGTCCCTGACTACCAACCCATTCTGCGAAAACCGCACACCAATAGCACTTTCCATTTTAACAATATTTACGGTGCAGGTTCTAGATGTTCCACTCTGTATATGTAGACACGATGCTCCAAAATTGTCCACATCTATATTCGCATCTAACTTTCGCAAGACATTTTACGTTGTGTGTTGAGGATATTTGTGTACTATTGTCACTTCCTCTTTTTCCTGTTCCAGTCGCGAAAGCGCCAGCCGGAGTGGCCGTGCGGTTCTAGGCGCTACAGTCTGGTACCGCGTGACCGCTACGGTCGCAGTTTGGAATCCTGCCTCGGGCATGGATGTGTGTGATATCCTTAGGTTAGTTAGGTTTAAGTAGTTCTAAGTTCTAGGGGACTGATGACCACAGCAGTTAAGCCCCATAGTACTCAGAGCCATTTTGAACCAGTCGCGAATGTTTCGCAGGAAAAATGTTTGTTGCTAAGTCACGATGTGAGCTCGAATCTCTCTAATATTACTTTCATGGTCTTTTCGTGAGATATGCGTAGGAGGAAGTAATATATTTGTTGACACTCCTAAAAATGTACGCTCTCAGAACTATGAAAGTAAACCACGCCATGATGACCGAGCGAGGTGGCTTAGTGGTTAGTACACTGGACTCGTATTCGGGAGGACGACGGTTCAATCCCGCGTCCGGTCATCCTGATTTAGGTTTTCCGTGATTTCCCTAAACCACTCCAGACAAATACCGGGATGGTTCCTTTGAAAGGGCACGGTCGACTTCCTTCCCTAATCCTTTGAGACCGATGACCTCGCTGTCTGGTCTCCAACCACAAAACAAACCAAACCAAATCACGCAATGATGCAGAGCGCCTCTCTTGCAGCTTCTGCCACTGGAGTGGGTTGAATATTTCAGACACCCTTTACACTTACTAAATGAAGCTGTAACGAAACGCGTTACTCTTCTTTGGATTCTCTTTGTTATATCTACATCTACACTTGCAGCACTACTCTACAAGTCACACTTAAGTGGTTGGCAGAAAGTTCATCGAACAGCCTTCAGACTATTTCTCTACCGTTCCACTCTCGAACAGCGCACTGGAAAAGCAAACATTTAATCTTTCCATGCGAGTTCTGATTTCTCTGTTTTTATGACGATAATCATTTCACCCCGTGTAGGCGGACGTCAACAGAATATTTTCGCATTCGATGAAGAAGGCTAGTGATTTAAATTCCGTGAAAAGATTTCGCCACAACGAAACCAGCCTTTCTTATAGTGATCGTCATCCCAACTCGCTTATCATATCTCTGACACTCTCTCCGCTATTTCACTGTAATACAAAGTGATGTGCTCTTCAATAAACTTTTTACATATCCCCCGTCAATCTTATCTGGTAAGGATCACACACCCTGCAGCAATACGTTAGGAGAGAAAGCACAAGCTTAATATAGTCAGCCTCTTTAGTAAACCTGTTGCTTCTTCTAAGTGTTCTGCGAACAAAACACAAGTCTTTTCTTCACCTTCACCACAGCATTTTCTTTGTCATTGTTCGAATTTCAGTTGCTCGTAATTGTAACCACTAAATATTTAATAGAATTTAAAACCTTTAGGTTTGTTTGATTTATCGTGAAACCTAAATTTAACGGATTCCTTTTGGTATTCATGTGGATGAATTCCCACTTTTCATTTTTTTTCTGATCAGTTGCCACTTCTCACAAGTGGTATCTCGTCTAAATCAATTTGCAATTGGTTTTCATCTTCTGATAACTTCACTAGGCGTTAAATGACAGCGTCACCTGCAAACTATCTAAGAGCGTTGCTCAGATTGTCTCCTAAATCGTTTATATAGATTCGGAATAACAAAATGGCTCAAATGGCTCTGAGAACTATGGGACTTAACATCTATGGTCATCAGTCCCCTAGAACTTAGAACTACTTAAACCTAACTAACAAAACGGCTCAAATGGCTCTGAGAACTATGGGACTTAACACCTATGGTCATCACTCCCCTAGAACTTAGAACTACTTAAACCTAACTAACCTAAGGACAGCACACAACACCCAGTCATCACGGAATAACAAACGGCCAATAAATTTCCTTAGGGAACGCCACATAACATTTCTCATTTACTCGGTGAAATTCCGTCAATTACTACGAATTTTTGCCTTTATGAGAAGAAATCCCGAATCGATTCAAACAACTGCGACAATATTGCATGGACTCGCATCTTGATTAAAAGCCGCTTGTGAGCGACGGTGACAAAGGCATTTTGGAAATCTAGAAGTATCGACTCCATTTGAGATCCACTATCTATAGCATTCGTTATTTCGTAGGAATAAAAAGCTCTTTGCGTTTCACAAGAGTGGTATTTTTCATGTCTCAGTAGATACTTTCCTTCGAGGCCTTTCATAATGATCGAACAGAGCACATGTTCCAAAATTCTACTGCAAATCGACGTCAGTGATTTGAGTCTGTTATTCGGGGTATTATTTCTATTTCTTTTCTTGTGTATTGGTGAGATCTGCGCAACTTACCACTCTGCAGTGGATCGCTTAGAACCTGCACCGCAAATACTCCTTGGGAGCCATATCCGTATGGGTCTCTACCATGAGCCTAACACTGTAACTCGCAACTTCCAGTAATCCCACCCTCTACGAACGCCCGGATCTTGAAGGTCAAGAGGCTTCCTCTGAAAATGGGCAAGCTACTGCACCTAGCTTAGGATTTTTATCTGCCAGCAGCCAAAGGCGCGGAAGCACCGAATGTCAACAGCCGGTGACAGTAGGCTAGGAACGAGGCGCCCTCAGGGAAAATCGGTGAACCAACGATTCTTGGGTGTTGCCCTGGAGTTGGCTGAAGTCGCCCAGCAGCAGACTCACTGCAGGATGGCAGCAGTTTAAATCTCGGCGGCATCAGGACTGGACTTAACCTGTAGGCTCGTGGCTAATGGTAGTTGAGGTTGGATGAGCCTCATCTGGTCAATGACTGGCTTGGAGTACTTCTCAGGATAGACTACAGCTGATGACAGATACTGCATGGCTAGAGCTGGTGGTATTTATGGCTACTCGACCTAACCCTTTTGTGATAGGATGTTACTTTTCATCACATAGACTGAAGAAGTAGTGCAGCGCTATGCCCAGGAATGGTGTAATCTAGGCCATCTCTGCGGCTTGGCCCATGTACCATGCCTCGTCGACAATTATCCAACCCTAGCAACAGCAGCTGGGCTACACGTATGATAACTGCCTCACTTCAGTGCCCGAATGCAGATTTTGGTCGTGTCGGGTCAGCACTTTTCCAACTTTTGACAGAGTAATGTGGTGCCAATCTTATAGCTTGTCTAGCTGCACGTTACATACGACGGTTCGGAGAGGTACTGGACTAACAAAATCACTGTCAGTGTGGCATATGTCTTACCTGTGATTAGTTTCATATGTTCGTTCCACTTTAAATCGTTCCGTACACGTACTTCTAGACATTTTATGGATACGACCGCTTCCAGTGATGTTTTGCAATCATTAAATCATAAAATAATGAGTCTTACGTACGCTCCTTGCAATAATTTTGGCTTCGCTCAGTTTTTGTCTATGGAACCTTGGCTACTTTTAAATTTGCAGTCAAAGTCTCTTTGCTCTTGCAATAGCTTTCTACCATGGCTGCCGAACTACGACGGGTCTTTCCCATCCCTCATCACAACTCTGCTCTTCATATACCTGTCTAAGGCAGATCGTACGATGCTCTCGATCTTTGTCCAGCGATGCTCTACATTTTCGATCTTCGAGATAAATTTTTCATGTTGACGGCTCATATAATCTGAAATCTGTTATTTGTCGCTCTTTTTAAGCAGAAATATGTTCCTACATTTCTTTACACTCCTGTTTAGAGTCATATTCAGTGATGCGTAAGGGCTTTATAATCACTAATAAGCTGTTCTACGCTAACCAGGCAGGAAAGGTGAGAATTGCTGCTCAGGTTAATTTTCGGATACGGCATTTAGAAAAATTTCACATTATTCAGTCCGCACTACCCGTTCTAATTACTTGAGTATTACAGTTTATAGCTGCTAATTTGAAATCTCCACCTAACAGTACAACATGACCAGAATATTTAGGTGAATTCTTCTCCAGATTTGCGTCAAATGTTTCGCCAATACTCTTTCTAAGGCAGGTGGTCTTTAAAAGCTTCTAATAACCCTATTTAATACAATTTTAACACTTATTTTCAACCAAATTATTTTACATTCAATATTTGTACTAACCTCACTAGATATCGTATTTTAGGGCTATAAATACACCTCCACAAGCGGTGTTCAAGCTCTCTTTGCACTATGCAAAAAATGGACAAAAATATGACAACACTACGAGAACTGAGTGCTTGAACGTAAATGGAGGTGCTAGGCAAGCCCGAAGGCTGCACTGTTGTGTTTGACTACGGATGGAACATCTGCAATGTCCTCAATACTCTGAAAGTGTCAGTCGTGGTCAGAATAGTGTTCTGCGTAGCTGTGAGTGCATTATGTCACTTCGAATGTAGGTAAGTTGGCGCTTCCGTAAACAAGGATGCCAATGTGTTTGTTGTTCCAAGAGACACCACATAGAAAATTTATACCGTTTATGGGAAAAGTGGAAAAACATCAGCCGTTAAGTCACAAAAGGGACGAAAGTATAGATTAGGTGATAGTGATGGATGGTCATTGAAAAGTATTCAAAATGGTTCAAATGGCTCTGAGCACTATGGGACTTAACATCTGTGGTCATCAGTCACCTAGAACTTAGAACTACTTAAACATAACTAACCCAAGGACAACACACACATCCATGCCCAAGGCAGGATTCGAACCTGCGACCGTAGCGGTCGCGCGGTTCCAGACTGAAGCGCCTAGAACCGCACGGCCACACCGGCCGGCTGAAAAGTATTGTGACAGCTGTAATAGTCGCTGCAGAACAGAATGTAGCACTCGGGAACCCTGTCAATACCAAAAGAACACAAAGGGAGCTCCATAATCTGAGAATTTCAGGGCTAGCTGGAATTCCAAAAGCACACGTCAGTGAAGCAAATGCCTGTAACAGGAAAACGTGGTGCCGAAGCTATAAAACTTGGTCTATGTATCAATGGGAGAAAGTCATTTGGTCAGATGAGTCTTGTTTCATACCATTTCCAATTTCTGGGCGAGTTTGTGTCCCAAGAGAGAAACATGGCGGGGTTTGGTAATGATTTGGGCAGCCATATCATAATATTCCATGTACCCCACGGTCAATCTGCAATGTCGCCTTACTGCTAGGGATTATGCCACCATTTTGGCTAATGAGGTCCATCCCATGGTGCAATGTTTGTTCCCCAATGTGTTTCAAGACGACAGGGTCCCTGTTCACACAGCTCACTTCGTCCAAGTCGTGTTGTGTGAGCACAGAGATGAATTGTCGCATCCCCCGTGGCCACCACAGTCACCAGAACTCAATATTATAGAGCCTTCGTAGTCTAAGATGGAAAGAAATGTACTATTCACTTCCGTCATCGTTATCTGAGGTTGCCACTATTTTGCAGTAAGAAAGTTATAAGATTGCCTTGGAAACCATACATCAGGGGTGGCCAAGATTGCAGCTCGCAGACCACGCTCACAAGGGAACCTCCACATCGCACCCCCCTCAGATTCGGTTATAAGTTGGCACAGTGGATAGGCCTTGAAAAACTGAAGACAGAGCAATCGAGAAAACAGGAAGAAGTTGTGTGGAACTATGAAAAAAATAAGCAAAATATACAAACTGATTAGTCCATGCGTAAGATAAGCAACATTAAGGACCATGAGAGCTCAGGAGCGCCGTGGTCCCGTGGTTAGCGTGAGTAGCTGTATAACAAGAGGTCCTTAGTTGAAGTCTTAACTCGAGAGAGAAGTTTAATTTTTTATATCAACTTCGCTCTCCAAAATTCCAGGACATGTTCAGATTTGCTTGGACATATGCAAGATTTGACGGTCTACACACGGAAAAATTTGAAAACGTTAAAAATAAATGTTTTGACAGAGCACAGGGAAAACTGTGCGACTGTGAAACTGTTGCGTTCATTTGTTGCAGTTTATGTGACAAACTCGTGTTTTCATCACTTTTTTGGGAGTGATTATCACATCCACAAGAAAACCTGCTGCTCACACTAAGCACGGGACCACGGCGCTACTGAGCTCACATCATCCTTGATGTTGTGTGTCTTGCGCATGGACTACTCAACTTGTATATTTTGCTTCTTTTTTTCATAGTTTCACACAACTCCTTCCTGTTTTCTCGATTGGTCTGTGTTCAGTTTTTCAAGGCCTATCCACTGTGCCAACTTATAACTAAATCTGAAGGGGGTGCGATGGGGAGGTTCCCTTGTCAGTCCCGACTGTCCTAGCGCTCAGCCTCGCTTCACATTTCCCCACTGCCACGCCTTGCTATCTGAGCTCGAGGTGGGGGAAGAGGGGTAAACAGCGAACGCGCAGGGTTTAAATGGCAGTAAAGTCGTACAGCATACGGCTCGGTTTCGTATTTCACTTTATCAACAATATCTATCACCAAAAATATAAGTTTTTTGTATTAATTAATTAATTTTGGCGCGCTGTAGACAATAAAATGTTTCTTTGATACAAATTGTCGGTACATGGACAGGTGCAGACAATTTCACAGAGCTGCACTCTCAAGCTACCATGTCATCGTGACTTTTTAGTTCCATAATCGAAAAAGGTCTTCCACACATATATGTCGAAAGAAATATTGTAGCACCTTTGCAACCTCATTATGGAAATGGAAATCTGCCTGATAAATGCAATGTAGATGTCATGGGTAGTTTTAACGTAAACTGGAGTTATCTTGCAGGTCACCCAGTTACTTCTGCCCATACACAGGGGCGCTTTCAACTGAAATGGCAAACGGTCTCGAAAATAGGTTGAAAACATATGTAACATTGACATTGTCCTCAAAACCTTTATAAAACTATCGTTGTAAGTCTTGCAAGGTCACAATGAATTCTTCAAACCTCGCGCTTTCTCTAACACCAGTGAGCTTAGTGAAATGCATTGCCATTGTCAGAATATGTTCCTTCTACAACGTAATGTTCTTTTTAAATGCATCCCCATCAAATCAGATATGTCTTACTATGGACAGTGAACAGTCAATTCCACTTAACGTCTGCAATCCATTCCAGATGTTCTGATTTTCATTCCTGCACCAGTTTCTTCAAGTGCTGCATGCCTGCAAATTTAGCATGGAGCACTTCCTAATGTACAGAACAATGAGTCCCGTCTTTCGATGGTTGTGATTTTTTGCTCTTTCATTGTCATCTTAAAGTTTAAATTATCCTTTCACGCTTCTACACACATCAAAAAAAGGTTTGCATCGCTTCGGTTGCGAGAGCTCCGGAACCTGTACAGAAAATTGGAACAGAGATCAACGTAAACATCATTTCCGCCCTTTTTATTGATCATGAAGACCACGCATTGCATGTTGTACCACCATACAACGAGACCTTCAGGGGTGGTGGTCCAGATTGCTGTACACACCGTTACCTCTGGTACCCAGTAACACGTCATCTTGCATTGATGCGTGCCTGTATTCCTGGCATACTATCTATAAGTTCATCAAGGCACTGTTGGTCCAGGTTATCCCACTCCCCAACGGCGATTCTGCGTAGATCCCTCAGAGTGTTTGGTGGGCTACGTAGTCCTTAACTAGACCTTTTCAATCTATCCCAGGCATGGTCGATAGGGTTCATGTCTGGATAACATGCTGGCCACTCTAGTAGAGCAATGTTGTTATCCTGAAGGAAATCATTCACAAGATGTGCACGATGGGGGCGCGAATTGTCGTCCATAAAGACGAATGCCTCGCCAATATGCTGTCGATATTGTTGCACTATCGGTCGGAGGATGGCATTCACGTATAGTACAGTTGTTGCGGCGCCTTCCATGACTACCAGCGGCGTACGTCGGCCCCACATAATGCCACCCCAAAACAGCACGGAACCTCCACCTTGCTTCACTCACTGGACAGTGTGTTCAAGGCGTTCAGCTTGGCAGTGTTGCCTCCAAACACGTCTCTGACGATTGTCTGGTTGAAGGAATATGCGACACTCATGGGTGAAGAGAACGTGATGCCAATCTTGAGCGATCCATTCGGCATGCTGTTGGGCCCATCTGTACCGGGCTGCATGGTGTAGTGGTTGCAAAGATGGACCTCGTCATGGACGTCGAGAGTGAATTTGCGCATCATGCAGCCTATTTCGCACAGTTTGAGTCGTAAAACGACGTCCTGTGTCTGCACGAAAAGCATTATTCAACATAGTGGCGTTGCTGTCAGGGTTCCTCAGAACCATAATCCGTAAGTGGCAGTCATCCGCTGCAGTAGCAGCCCTTGGGCGGCCTGAGCCAGGCATATAATCGACGGTTCCTGTCTCTCTGTATCTCCTCCATGTCCGAACAGCATCGCTTTGGTGCACTCCGTGACGCCTGGACACTTCTCACGGTGAGAGCCCTTCCTGACACACAGTAACAATGCGGACGCGATGGAACCGCTGTATTGACCGTCTAGGCATAGTTGAATTACAGACAACACGAACCGTGTACCTCCTCCCTGGTGGAATGACTGAAACTGATCGGCTGTCGGACCCCCTCCGTCTAATAGGCGCTGCTCATGCATGGTTGTTTACAGTTTTCAGTCATAGGCACTGTGTCTATGATACAATATCCACAGTCAACGTCTATCTTCAGGAGTTCTGCGAACCGGGGTTACGCAAAACTTTTTTGATGTGTGTATAATGTCATATCGTAGCAAATAAGCAGTGCCTGTCGCTTATGAGAATTGAGAATTCTCATCCTTCTCTTCTGTCATTCCCATCAATTTTAAAAGATTGTGACCATAGATCGCTAGACTGCCTCTTTTTGTGCAAACAGTCGCTGGGCCTGTGAACGGTTTTCATACAGCGAACAAATAGCGAACAGCACTGACACCACGGTTCTGCTGAACTCAGAGAGTTGTGCCGACAGCAAAACGTCGCACCACAATGCTAATTTAAATGACGCTCCGTTCCGAGAAGGACCGAGCAAAATGTTGGCTCACACGCGGCAGGCTCACACTGCACGTGTGAAGTTCGGCACGGCGTGGCCCGACCCTGCCATACATGACCTATATTTATCCATTCCGAGACGAGTGAAAGCTGTTTAGAATGCCAGTGGTTTCTCTACGCCATATTAGGCATGGTAATGTGTTGTGTTTTTGGCGTTTCTATGTTTTTGTTCTCCCTTTGTACATGCCACTCCGAATTTAGAATTCAGTGGTATTAACATTTGATTTCAGCCAGTTTTCCGTCCCTAGTGCTACGTGGTTATTTTTACCTTTTCTAAGCGAGACTAGTTACGGGACCTTTCCATAGACGCTTCTGCAGTTAATTAACTCTACGTATAAATTATCGATGTATTTGTTTCAGAATAAGTCCACGACGAGAATTTAGTGAGTTCGGATAATGTATGGCGGAAGGGGATCATAATTACAGGCATTCTGTTAGAGGAATTTCTTAGACGTTAACTTGCGTAGTACCACAATATTGGTGTTATGAGATGGAAATTTCAAGGATGCACTAGAACCATTCGTTACTCTGATTAACCTAAGAGATTAAGTGGCTGACCGTTTAAGTATGAAGCGTGATGTACGAACAAGTGAACACATATTCTTGTCATCTATTGCATAGGTGTTTTTAACAGAGCTACTACAGTGAGTGACACAACGCAAGCCGGCTGAAGTGGCCGTGCGGTTAAAGGCGCTGCAGTCTGGAACCGCAAGACCGCTACGGTCACAGGTTCGAATCCTGCCTCGGGCATGGATGTTTGTGATGTCCTTAAGTTAGTTAGGTTTAACAAGTTCTAGGGGACTAATGACCTCAGCAGTTGAGTCCCATAGTGCTCAGAGCCATTTGAACCATTTTTGACAGAACGCACTTCCGAGATGAGGTAGAACGAGTTTTTCGTGCTTATGCTGCAAAGTGTAAGCCAACTGATCTGTTGTCAGCCATACCGTCTTTACTCTGTAGAGCTGCGGAAGTGTTTTTATTAGTGACTACTCACGAACCTGCTTTAATCGAGCTTAGTATATGATATAGCACTAATTTTTGTATGGGTCTGGTAGGTACTTGACGGACAGCGTTAACTGATGTGTGCCGTGGCGTAACTGAAATGCAGTGGAGGTTATGTAATGATACGGCGTTGTTTCTACTGGTTTGGAGACATAGCATTAGTTTTATTGAGTATTAAATGATTGCACTTGTTTATGAAAATATTTTTGACTATTTACAGCACTTCACTTTCACTTTTACTGACACAAATACATGAGTATACAAAACTTAAAGACGAAACAAACTAACAAGTACAGTAAAGAGTTATAGTAGTAGGGCTTTCCATTTCTCCATCAGCGCGGTTGACAGCTGGTAAATAGTTGCTGGAGCATGTGGGCGTGCTGCAATGTCTTCACACCGCAGCTCACACGTACTTGATGTGGTCCGGAGCTCGTGGTCTAGTGGCTAGCGTTGTTGCCTCTGGGTCCCGGGTTCGATTCCAGTCGGGTTAGGGATTTTCTCTGCCCCGGGACTGGGTGTTTGTGTTTTCCTCTTATTTCATCATCATTCGTGAAAGTGGCTATATTGGGCTGTGTAAAGATTGGGACTTTGTACGGGTGCTGATGACCGGGCGGTTGAGCGCCCCACGAAACAAACATCAGTACTTGATGTGATTTAAGTCGAAAGAACGGGCAGGCCAGTCCATTAGCCAAATACCCTCTCTTTCCATGAGCCCCTCCACCTGCGCTGTTCAATGCGGTCTCACATTGTTATCCATAAAATGGGGAAACTCTGTCCTATTCTAATTCCGGAATTGAGTCCAGTGTGAACCTTCGTTCATAAGAAACCACATGGCGAAGGAAATTAGGCTCAAAGAACGTTTTTGCTTGCAACTTGACTGTAGTATAAAATTGAATCTTCGGCTTAAGCCACAGCAATAAGTTACCAACTTTTAATAACTTATTGCATTAAAATATTCAAAGAAAGGCTAAACACACGGCCTCTGAAGGCAGCCGAGTATGTACCATTATATTATTAAGATATTCTGCCCACTAAGAGTTGTACGTTTAGTACCCGAGGTAAATGAAACCACTTCTTCTTGCCAGGCCAACGTCCTTGCCGCAGTGGTAACACCGGTTCCCGTCGGATCACCGAAGTTAAGCGCTGTCGGGATGGGCTAACACTTGGATGGGTGACCATCCGGTCTGCCGAGCGCTGTTGGCAAGCGGGGTGCACTCAGCACTTGTGAGGCAAACTGAGAAGCTCCTTGATTTAGAAGTAGCGGCTCCGGTCTCGGAAACTGACATACGGCTAGGAGAACGGTAAAAATGGAAATGTCGTGTGGCTAGGGCCTCCCGTTGGGTAGACCGTTCGCCGGGAGAACGGTGTGCTGACCTCGTGCAGTAATGCCTATGGGCTGAGGATGACACAGCGGCCGGTCGGTCCCGTTGGGCCTTCCAAGGCCTGTCCGGACGGAGTTTAGTTTTCTTCATGCCAGTGTACTTGCGAGACATTGTGAATTATATACATCTTCCAAAAATATTCATCAGATGGTCAACACGAAGGTCTCCCTGATGCTGGTAGCTCTGAAACTCACTAGCTAGCTTCCTCGCTCACTCGTTTGCTTCGTTGGTTACAGGAATCACGTACCTGGATATATTGCAAATATAATTTTTCACCAGGGCTGAGGGCTACCACACTGGCGTTTCGGTATCTTTGGAGAGCAATGAGACAACGAAAAAGATTGGAAGGAAGATAAAGGTTTAATGAACCACCAACAACTTTCTTAGGGACGGCCCTAAAGCTCGAAGTGGGTAGGTGATCTGTCGTGTCCTTTCTAGAGGAACCAAAATGAATTTGCGTTAAGTGATTTAGGAAAACCTACATTTTGAGCCCAGATGAGTATCTGAATCACTGTCCCGCCAAATGTGAACCCTGTTTTTTAACATTCCACCACCCTGTTCGTCGAGAAACTATGAAGTAACAATACACAACATACAAGTAACTACTGTGATATTAGGCAATCCATACACATATACTAATAGCTTGTGTCGGTCAACAGACTCTACACGATGTTTACTTTTTAGGATGTGATGCCTTAAATATGACCGAAAACGCCGTAATGTCTACTTACGCAGCTGCAAGAGGGACAGTGGACTGTTCATTCGGGAACTGTGTGGAATAAAGAGGAAGGTGTGCATTGGTACATCATTCACAGCACAATAACGAAAGAAAGGACAACATCATACTTAGTTCCTGGTAACCAAGTTCTATATCGGTACAGTCTTTCACACAAAACATGGCTGCCGCCTGCCACAGCAGAGACAAATTCCGTGTCGTTGAATTAAGGCCAACCATTCTAAGTCCAACCATCTGCGCTATCTGACAACACTGTAGGATGCATAAGTTTCTGTCTTCCAGAGAGCTGTTGTACTGTTGACTCCGCTTGTGGCCAACAGTTGAACGTTGCTCAGTTATTAAGCAAAGTCGCAAGTTTGAGAATATTCCTTCCTTTAGCTTCTGAACCTCATTTCGAGTGTGGCTGGAAGTATAAGTTTGATGGAACCTCAGAGATAATTTGCTTCACTCTATAACTCATTTGCAATAACAAAGCCTTTCAGTAACATTTCCACTGCGTCAAGATCAGAACAGTTTACGCTCGAAAGTTTCCTCGCCATACAGCGGCAACAGAAGACTGGCCATCGGCCACTCAACGCCGCCCACCAGACGCCAGCCTGCGTCTCCCTAAATGACCGCGACGTGGCGCATCTTGGGTACGTTTCTCTTCTTGCATTAGTCAGCTTAAATTTGTTTATTATTGTAGTCTGACTTTCCTAACAAAATAACTTTGATAAACCTTGTGAACAAAGTATAGTAACAGAACACGTGTAAGTTGCTATGAGTGTTTTTATCAATTTTAATATTTTCATTTGAAATTTTAGTATTTGTCTAATATTTATGTACTGGATTTTGGATACTGACAGCTAGGTAACCAATCAACTCGCTTATATACTACTTCCACCGTCCTGAAATATACTGACCATAATTTAATTGGATAAATAGCCGCTGCACTCTTGAGTCTCATTTGTTTGAAATGGACTAGCGCCATCATAAAACAATGACTAACGAAAAGAATGTGTTATGGTCCTATTACACAGATAGCAAGGCAAATATTCGGATGTGATTTATACTGTCATATAAAATTGTCCGGCCTGATGAATTACGATTCCATGTGCTTTTACCAAGATGAGGCGGCTTGCACCTTCTAATGCAGTATGATAACGGATAAGGCTCGCCAGTAATTCTTGACTGACAACATGTCTAATGCACCTGATACGTTGGTGTTTACTTTTCATTGCTAGTTTATACACTCTGAACTTTTCGTTTAACAGTGTGATACAGGTTTGCAGAAACATTCTCCATCCGTGGCTCATTTGTGAACCACTAGCGCCGTCTCACATGATGCACCTCTTAGCAGAACTTAAAATCTACTGCTGGAAGCAGAAATTTTGGTCGTCATAGATGTTCTATAATACTAGAAAAATGCCTGAATTGCCTTTAGCATTTGGACAGCTGATTAGAAAAGTTTTGCGTAAGAGCGTCCATCTTTGACAAGCTGTATGGAACAGTTGTATCTTCATTACAGAAATGTGTAAATATACATATAACAAAACAACAACATAAATCACCGAAGATATGGGTTGTGATTCTAATTTTTCTGCAGCATTACACAGATTCAGATAGCATTATCAGGTAGAATCGGTGTATTCCGTAGAGTTCAGAATGGGTAGACTTCTTGACTTGAAACTTTATGTTGTTAGTAGCTTACGAACTCTCTCTGTGGATGCTTGCATTTTACGATCAGTGCTGTGTTGTATTTTCATTTGTCTTCCTCTATTTTGGGGATGGTACCAATGGCAGTGTTCTTAATAAAAACCTTTTTTAAATCTGTAATGATAAAAAATGTGTTGCTTAGTCATAGTGTGTACAGTATAACCACTGGAGACGCTCCAGAAAACTGAATCCTGTCTGATAAAGGAGCGTTTCCATTTCCGATACACTTACGACAGGAAAACAGAAGTAACTGTGGCAGTTATTGATTTATGATGTTCAGTTTGCGATTGGTGCAATTGAGTGTTAGTCATAAAACGTAATTGTAAAAACTGGAATCAGACTCCTTGGTTTATACTTTTTAATATTCCAGCCCTTCGCAGCCACATCTTTGAGGTGCAAGCTGTAATCACTTCCAAACCCATTGATGGAACAAATTGGCCGTAATCTTCCTGCCGGTAGTATAATTAAAACTTAGCTACAGCACAGAATATTTTCGGCAAATCTGTGACCATCACGTTACTTCCTGAGTGGGACAGAATTATCCTGCTAAATTCACTTTATATTTCCTTATCATTTCCACTGAATAATCGTCGGTCAACAGTCATTAATTTGGCAGGAAATTGATTACGGATGGGAATTTTTTCGAGTTACGAAAGAAAGCCACATTGAATATTTGTAAATAAAACTTGAAGACATACTGCGTTCAGTGCTGTATCAGTCATTTCTGTAAGTTAGTTACCTTTTTCACAATTAAGAGTTACTTTCGTGTGCCTAATTTAAAAATACCAAACTATCCTACAATGCTGAAATAGTTTCAGATCCTTGCATGTAGGAACTTGGTGGTTCATAGTTTAATACGTCGCCACCGAGCGAGGTGGCGCAGTGGTTAGCACACTGGACTCATATTCTGGAGGACAACGGTTCAAACCCGTCTCTGGCCATCCCGATTTAGGTTTTCTGTGATTTCCCTAATTCGTTTCAGGCAAATGCTGGGATGGTTCCTTCGAAGGAGTATGGCCGGTTTCCTTCGGTAACCCGAGCTTGTGCTCCGTCTCTAATGACCTCGTTGTCGACGGGACGTTGAACACTAATCTCCTCCTTTAATACGTCGTAGTCAGGTTTGAAGTGTATTTTTCTCTGGAAATGAACTTTCTTGGTAGTTGTTTTATAAGGTGCAGCAAAGGTAAACATTTGAGGATGTAAGATCAGAAGTCTAAATGCATGAGGGATGACTTCCTAAACAAAGTCCTCAACAAATTATTGTTATTATTATTATTATTATTACTATTCTTATTATGGTTCCGTACCACAATCGCTAAAAGGGAACCGTTATAGGATCACGTTGTTGTCCATTTGTCTGTCTGCCCGACCGTTCAAAACTGTTTTTTTGAGCAACGGGTAGACGGATCAAATTGAAATTTATGTCACATATTAAGGTCCACGGTTTCCTGGCACTTTAAAAAAGTGAAGCTTCTAAGTCAATGCAATCATAAGATATGGCGAGTTACGTCTCATATTTTGATACTCACAAACTCAGTGATCAAAACCCACGGGGTATTTGTAGTTGAACTAGAATCATGAAATTGCAGAGAAGTGAGGTTTTACACCAACATCAAAGGAAAAACTCGAAAAACTGTTAATTATTTGTTACCAGACTGACAGTTCGTCCGCTTGTTAAAACCCCATTTTCTCAGAAACTGGTAGACCTATCAAATTGACACTTATGTCACTTATTAAGGTATACGATTCCTTGCCGATGTAAAAAAAATGAAGCTTCTAAGTCAATACAATCAAAAGATACCGCCATTTATGTCACATATTTTGATATTCGCAAACTTAGTCATCAAAACCTAGCATAAGGAAATTCTCCATGACGCAAGGTTGCATGCTATAACTAAAGGAAAAAAATCCGAAAATAGTTAATTTGTAATTACATCACGTAAAAAAATTGTCATTTGTTATCTAACTGTCTGTTCGCCCGTTTGTTAAGACCTTTATTTCTCTGAAATGACTCGATGTATCCAGTTGAAATTTGTGTCACATAATAAGGTCTACGGTCCGTTGCTGACGTCAAAAAATACAGCTTTGAGTCAATGTAATAAAAAGATACTGCGATTTATGCCTCATATTTTGATATTCGCTGACTCAATCATCAAAACCTGCAGGGTACTTCGCGCCGACCTAGAACAGGAAATCTGCCAGGAAGTAAGGTTTCACACTACAACCACAGGAAAAAATCCGAAAACTGTTATTTATTTGTTAGCAAACCGTCTGTCCGTCCGTCTATTAAGACCCTCTCTTTTCTTCAGGGAACTGAAGGACGTACTAATTTCAACTTGGTATCATATACTAAGGTCTATAGTCCTTTGGTGGAGTAAAACTGTTAAGCTTCCAAACCAATGCCCCCAAAAGATATGGCCAATTATGTCAAATATTTTAATACTAGCAAACTCAATCACTAAGACATATCGGTACTTCCCCTTGACGTAGAACCACGAAATGTGGCAAGAAGAAAGGTTTCACAGTACAAGTGAAGGGAAAAAAATCAGAAAACTGTTATTTTGTAATTACACCATACGAAAAATATATCTTTTGTCATTTGTTGTGAAAACTTCAGATTTGAAAGCAAAACATTCTCGAAAGTCTTGGAATCCCTGGGACAGATATATTGCCAGTATCAGTGTCAAGAAAATCGTCGATATCCTCGATTTCCAGAATCAATGAATTACCTATATACATAATTAAGTTTGTACAGAACCCTCAGAGCGTGGGTTCTACTCGCACCTGGCCCTTTTTTATATTCTTTATTTTCCATTTTTTATTTATTTATTTATTTTGTGAGGTAGGCAGCGTACAGGTAGGTATTGCAGTGCAGTAGCAACACTTGATGCAGTTTTGTTGGTAGTTCTCTTTATACTGGGACCAAAAGGATTCTCAGTTGTTGGCATCTAATACTAAAATGTTATATGTATTGAACAAACATCTGAGGAGTATTTCGTAGTGCATACCATCTTTATTCTGCCACCAGCTACAAAATTTATGAGTTTATACTGCCCTGTACTCAAGTAGATGTCTTTTGCTCCGGCTCAGCCATTACTTTCTCCTTAAGAAGTTAACGTAAAGGCATCCCAACTCATCACCAGTAAAAATATTGACTACGAATGCTCAAGCAGCGAACTAATGACGCCGGCCGGAGTGGGCGAGCGGTTCTAGGCGCTACAGTCTGGAACCGCGCGACCGCTACGGTAGCAGGTTCAAATCCTGCGTTGGGCATGGATGTGTGTGCTGTCAGTAGGTTAGTTAGGTTTAAGTAGTTCTAAGTTCTAGGGGACTGATGACCTCAGCAGTTAAGCCCCATAGTGCTCAGAGCCATTTGAACCCATTTGAACTAATGACACAGTAATAGTCAACCCTCTGATTTTTACTATTTTGAGTCTGACAATGCCCTTCTAAACCTTGTCTGTTGAATGCAAGTGTCACACAAAGGTTAAGAGGTGACAGCTCATCA
The DNA here is from genome assembly GCF_021461385.2 of Schistocerca piceifrons. NCBI lineage: Eukaryota > Metazoa > Arthropoda > Insecta > Orthoptera > Acrididae > Schistocerca > Schistocerca piceifrons. Next base: position 807,593,889 of record NC_060149.1, read on the forward strand.
CATACGTTAGTTATTGAGACTTCCGGTATGTGGAAAATCATTCATGCCAGGACTGTCTTTCTCGAAACAGGAAGTTCTTTTGCTGGCGTTATTTGTCTGATAACACTCACTCAACGCAAAATACAAATTTCTCGAGCTTTCTCTGCTGCCTTGACCTATCCATAGAACCCAAAGTTAACACTACACTGAGACGCCAAAAGTTATGGTATACCTGTTAATATTGTGTCGGACCTCTTTTTGCCCTCCGTAGTGCAGCAAGTCGAGGTGGCATGGTCTCAACAAGTCGCTGGAAGTCCCCTGCAAAAATATTGAGCCATGCTGCCTCTAAAGCCGTCCATAATTGCGAAATTGTTGCCGGTGCAGGATTTTGTGCACGAAGTGACCTCTCGATTATGTCCCATAAATGTTCGATGGGAGTCGTGTCGGGTGATCGGGTGGCCAGATCATTCGCTAGAATTGTCGAATTGCGAACAATTGTGGTCCGGTGACTTGACATCGTTGTTTGGGAACATGAAGTTCGTGAACGGCTGCAGATGGTCTCCTAGTAGCCAGATATAACTATTTTCAGTCAACGATCGGTTCAGTTGGACCAGAGGGCCCAGTCCATTCTATTTAAACACAGCCCACACCATTATGGAGCCACCACCAGCTTGCACAGTACCTTGTTGAAAACCTGGGTCCACTGCTACACTCGAACCCTACCGTCAGCTCTTACCAACTAAAATCGGGACTCATCTGACTGGGGCCACGGTTTTCCAGCCGTCTAGGGTCCAAAAGATATGGTCACGAACCCAGGAAAGGCGCTGCAAGTGATGTCGTGCTGTTGAGAGGCACTCGCGTCGATCGTCTGCTGCCATTGCCCATAACACACGATTTCGTCGCACTGTCCTAATGGATACGTTCGTCATACGTTCCACATTGATTTCTGCGGTTATTTCGCGCAGTGTTACTCGTCTGTTAGTACTGACAACTGTATGCCAACGCCTCTGCTCTCGGTCGTTAAGTGAAGGCTGTCGGCCACTGTGTTGCGCGGGGAGAGGTACCGCCTTGAATTTGGTATTCTCATCACAATCTTGACACTGTGGATCTCGGGATATTGAATTCCCTAACGATCTTCAAAATGGAATTCCCATGTACCTAGCTCCAACTACCATTCCTCGTTCAAAGTTGCTAATTCCCGTCGTTCGGTCGTAACCACGTCGGTAACCTATTCCCATGAATCACCTGAGTACAAATGACAGTTCCGCCAATGCACTGCCCTTTTATAGCTTGTGTAGGCGATACGACCGCCATCTACATATATGCATATCGCTATCCCATCACTTGTCACCTTAGCGTATGACGCAAATGTCAGACCTTTTTCTACTTGTGACTCTGTTCTATATAGTTTAAACAACATTCATAAGACTCAAGCGACAAAAATCCAATACATAATTGCAAGACAAACACTGTCACTTTTAGAGGTGGTATTATGGACCAAAACAAGAAACATTTTCCAACAAACAAGGGGTCTAAAACACATACCTCAAGAGCTATCACCACTTGTTCAATAGAGGAGATGTGTTTCACAGTAGCGAAGAAGAAGAAGCGCCCATAGACCCTCAGGTATGCATTTTAGAGCCTAAGTTTACTGGAAATTTTTTCTGGATTTCATCCTTACGGCGACCTCTGAAAGTTGCCTACCTAACAGTCTTAGCAACAACACTACTTGTACATGTAATCCACTGTTAGAGGTATCAGAACGGTTTTCGCTTATGGGTTTCGAGCCGTTCGTTTCCGGTACAGCGACCCTTACCCAAAATTAATACATTTATCCGTCTCCATCATCCTAGAAAGTTTGCAGCATCATCATTGAATCACCCTGTATATACATACATTTACAGGAGCCGCCTTTAACTTCGTCGCTCTGTAGCGTCGCTGGATAACGTTTCCGGACATGGGTTCCTACCTAAAACTTGATCTAAGAAGTCCCCTCTACACGCTCCAGCAAATTGTAACATGAATTGTGAAACACCCTATATAAGCAACGACATGTAAGCAAGAGGCTAGTGTGACACTAATGTGGAAACTTGAACTATGGCGATATTATTTCCAAATTCGTCCAAACAGGACCGACGTGCTGTTATTCTTTTCTTTGCTGCCGAAGGACAAACAGCGGTAGACAGCAATCGAGGAATGGAGGATGTAAATGGGGCAGCATGTCTATCGAAAACCATCGTTGTGGACTGGTGCGCAACAAGGGGTGCTGCAGTTTCATGATAACGCACGTCTCCAGATCGCAAATGTCGTAACGCAGAAGTTACGCCAACTCAAATGGGACACACTCGAGCACCTGCCCTATAGTCCTGATCTCTCCCCAAGTGATTATCTCACCGTCAGTCCCTTAAAAGGGTCTTGATGTGTCCACTATTCCAGTCGGACGAGGATGTGCGACAGACATTTACAGACTTCTTCATGCAGCAAGACGTAGTGTTTTTCCGAACTCCTCCACCAGGTGCGTGGATCAGATAATTGCGTAAGTATTCACGGTGATTTTGCCTGATTGGCATACCGATTGTGGACTGCACGCCCGTCAAACGCAGACTTTTTGGTCGCCCCTTATACGTCAAATAGAGACAGTAAATTTAATGTTGACAGGGACATCATTCTCTACCAGATGTAACTGTCATTATTTATGGCCAAATTCCGTCACATTTTCTGTGGGAAATTAGCGGCAGATCATCGAAGTATGTTCAGTATAATGTACTTCATAGCCAACAACGCTTACAGACCGCACTCAGAGTGGCTGAGCCTTGGTTAGAGAAATGGCGTGTTAGAATAAACGTCGACAAGTGCGAAGCCGTTCTGTTCACTAGAAGACCGAAGCAGCTGCGCAAACACCGATACTGCAGACCAATAACTCTACATGCACGCCCAATACGTTTCCGCGAGAAAGTCAAATACCTCGGTGTCAGGCTGGACCGGAAATTACTCTGGGGGGACCACATACAACACATGACCAACCGAGCAAGCGCGAGGCTCAAACAGCTCTAACCTATGCTCAACAGGCGTAGCACACTGAACAGAAGGGTGTCGGGGTCCATGTACATGACACTTATTCGACCCCTGATGACGTACGCAGCCCCTATCTGGGGATACGCTTCGCCCACACGCCTGCGCCGTCTGCAGATCATACAAAACAAAGTACTCAAAATCATAAGCAATACTCCGCGATACATACGCATCGCGGACCTTCACCGGGAATACCGACTTGAGACTCTCACGGACGTAATCCACAATCTCACCACAAGACTGTGCAGAAACTCCAAACATTCGCAGAACCCGTTTATTCGGAATCTGAGGAACTACAACCACAACCATAGATGGAAACATAAAAGACCAAAAGACACACCTGTAAGGACCTAACATCTATGGCCAAGTTGACGCATACATAACGGTACAGGTGAGCCCCTGTTAATCAGTCACCGTTACTGGATATCCAGTTGGAACACACTTGCCGAATAACTGGCACCACGCAGGGAAGCCGTACCGTACACTACATGCAGACAAGCTCCATACACCCCCCACACAGTGACATGATCTATGGCCCATCTCCCACTTATATATAACGATCCTGATTGTTCCAGAAATGCAGCAGCTGCAGCAAACTCGGATACATCGCCTTCGCCTGCCACGGTAATGATGCATGATACCCATACTAACAAACCTAACCTTGCATGAACTATCGCAGCTAGTAAGCCACTACTGATCTTACTACCCATCCCACTGTCGCAGAGGTATTTTTTTCCCCACGGCACGAGCCTTGGCACTTTTTTACCTCTGCTCTTCAAATTGCTACCCTCATTCGCGTTTCGTCCACTATCTATCACCTGATGGACCGTGTTAATGCGTAGTCTTACCCAGACGCACGGATAACATCACAGCCCAGCATCCTGTGATCCACCTATTAGATAACTAACATGTTGACGGAGGTGACAGTAGAACTTTTGGTTTGGTCACCACGTTGGTTCGGACGTGGATGAGCCCCATCCGACACCTCCGAGGGGTGTCGCCCCATCTCTATATATTAGCCAAAAAACTGTTAAACCAGAAGAATATGCCTCTTATGGTGAAAAAGAATTCACATGGGTTCGAACGTGAGACACTTCACCTACAGAGCCCACGAGTTGTTTATTCAGCGACAGTTACCATTTACAAAATTGCATCTATTTATGTTCCCGAGGCTTAACGGGAAAATATAGCATTCCATAATCCATTCACGTCAGTGCTGTCAGGTATACTAACATGGGCGAAGAAGTGCATATACGTGAACTACGCTAACTTTGCAAATTTAATGGCTGTAGCGCATTTACGACTGCATCATTTGTGTAGTATCTCCAGTGGCAGGATATTCATGTCAGCCTTTATCTTCCATCAGCCATACTATACCATTATAGTGTATTTCAAAGAAAACATCACGATAACACTTAGGATTTAAAGTCATGGTGAAATCACTGTTCTTCCTTAGTGTTATGACGACTAGTAGTGCAGGGAATACGGTAGTTTTTTTAGGATTTGTTCCACAAAATCGATAAGTACAGAACCTGAGTTTGAGACTTAACTTACATAACGGAGCAAGCTAACACAAAGATAACGCTGAGAAACAGTTTTAGAAGAGTGATCTCTGAGTGTGGGATCATGCGGTGGGGGGCACACATCATACTTATGTGAAACCTAGAAACAAATATGTCCAGAAATGTATAAAAGTAAATGCTGAATGGTTTCTACTAAATAGACGCGGCCGATTTTCATCCTAACCATTGTTCAATGTCGGTTTGTGTTCCGTAACGATCTTGTCGTCGACGGGACGATAAACCTTAAACAAAATGGTTCAAATGGCTCTAAGCACTATGGCACTTAACATCTGAGGTCATCAGTCCCCTAGACTTAGAACTACTTAAACCTAACTAACCTAAGGACATCACACATATCCATGCCCGAGGCAGGATTCGAACCTACGACCGTAGCAGCAGAGCGGTTCCGGACTGAAGCGCCTAGATCCGCTCGGCTACATCGGCCGGCAACCCTTAAACTTTTCCGCTTTTAAATATCCAAAATACCCTTTCTCTATCGACCAATGTTCTCTCTTCAATGACCTTCAAAGCCATTTAAAAACATATTTTTCCCAAATAGTACGCTTTGATCATTTCTTTCAGTGCGTATGTAAGGTATGGACACAAAGAACGTCCTTCCTCAGTAAAAAGATTCTCTGTAGAGTAATACATTCAGTACAGAAAACAGAGGTCCAGATTTGCATTCAGCGTTAATTCACCGCCTGTACAGCCAGTGTAACAATACGTTCGTCTTATAGTTGTGTATTGACAGTGCACCGTTTTTTCCCCACCGCCTGTACAGCCAGTGTAACAATACCTACGTCTTATAGTTGTGTACTGACAGTGCACCTTTTTTTTTATCGTGGTAGAATCCAATTCATGCTAGATTACAATAAAGTGCATTTATGGACAACGGTAATATCATATGTGAGCGAAGTTCGAGACCATATACAAATATTAATCCATTATGTGGGATAGCCTATCCAATATATTGCCCATTACTGAGTGGGCGAAGAAATTATTCAGAACGAACGACTTCCTAATGCTTTATCTGCTTGTCGCTTACGTAGTCTTCTCGCCTGCCGTAAGGAAGCAGAGTGTAAGGAGAGCAGGATACAGAACGGTGCCGCAGTGCTCATGTAAATTTCATTCACGGAACATCGCTGTTAATGAATATGCAGAAGTTGTGACCCTAGCACATAGCTGTGAGCCAGCCAACGAAAGCTCCTTGCACGTTGTACGTAGCTCCTTCTCGGCTGCAGCGGTCTCTGTCTGGCAGTTCATCGATGCAAAATTTCAAGTTATCACTAAATTGTATTAAGACTGTGTAGCAGATCTGCAAGGTACACTTCATATGTTTGAAGTCTATACACTGTCAAAAATAAATATCTAATAGTGCTTAACAGGAAAATATAATAGATATCCATCACAGACTAGACATGAGTAGAGCTACAAACAGCTACCTGTCCTATACCACATCCGGACATTCAGAATGTCTTTTAGATGCTTAAGCAGGATAGCAGCCATGTAACACCAAACTGTTCACAAACAGTTCATAGGCGTAATAGGTGTACGTAGTTTTCACCAGTTCGAAAGAAGCTTAAAGTTTAACGTTGATTCGAGTTCATTAGAGACGGAATACAGCTTCGGATTTAACAAGTGTAGTAGAAGGAATCTGTTGCAGGCATCGTTTCTGGGAGCATACCAGTATTATTCGCCTAAAATGGTTTACGTAAGAGAATCTCAAAGTTACGGGGGGATTGAAGTTTGGAATGAATTTTGTTGAGGGTGGAGGGGGCGAGGGTCGTGTAATATATAACAATAATTACTCTTAATTCGTTTACGGAATCTATGTAGAAATACTGTAATGTTAAAAACAGATCTTCTGTACTAAACAAACGTTAATCCTTGCCAACATTCCCATGGATTTCTTTTTCTAAGCAAACCGATCGTATTACAAGAAATGACTACCCTAAACTTTTTTATTTCTGTATTTTCAAATATTTCTATATTTTGCCGTAGTCTGATTGTAATGAATTGCAAGAGAAGCAACAAAAATTTTCTTCCTAAATGTGGTGCACATATGATGACAAGATTCGGATTAACTGAGTAAACAGATGTCGTTTGTCGAATCTGCAAGTAAAACGGATGTATTTGTATGAAAAATGTCAAAGAATTATTAATAGATGAACAGATATTTTTTGAGACGCATCTCTTTTTGAAACACATCTCTTCAAGTGAATAAGTTCCAATATCACTTAAGGCATGTGTTTTAGAGCTCAAGTTTACAAGAATATTTTTGTTGGTTTGGTCCATACTGCTACCTCTGAAAATTGGAAACCTACTATCTTTGCACTCTTATTGTTCCCTTTTGGTTCTTCTACCTATTTATATTACCCGTCTTTCCCTATATCTTGTTCCTATTTTTCTCCGAATTTCGAACATACCGGACAGAGATATCAGCACGATTATCGCTTATAACTTTCGACTCGGTCGTTTCTGGCTCATGATACCTTATCCTAATTGATACATTTACCCTTCTTCGTCATCCCTCAAAGTTTGTAACATCATCACGGAATCACTCTTTAGAATAGGTAAATACAATAAAACATTTACAATTGTGGAAGCAGTTATCTTACCTGGAGCGAGATTGTTTCAACATTGTTTGATTGAACACTAAATATTTCACTCTCAAATAACACAGTAATCTTGCACCTTTCAAATTACACAGCTCGTAAAAAAAATCAGCGTTTTTGGAAGAATTTAGCCCACAACTGATTGGTAGGTTGTAGAATAGGTTCTTTGCTCTGCAAATGGACAAAGCTTCTAATATTCATGAAGATATTCATTTGGTACTAAACGTTCGTTCTATTGAAAGAACTGTGAAAGAAGGTATTCTGTTCTGTGAGCCCCCCCAATGCTTTGTTTGCTGACTGTTTGGTGTATTTGGACAAATTTGGATTATGTACAGATTAGACTCATGTAACGTGTATGCATACGATTTGTCGACCTGGAGAAAGCGTTCGACAATGTCAGATGGTGCAAGATGTTCGAAATTTGGAGATAAATAGGGGCAAGATGTAGAGAACGACAGGTAATATGCAATAGTTAGAAGAACCAAGACGGAACAATAAGAGTGTAAGATCAAGAACGAAGTGTTCAGATTAAAAACGGTATAAGACAGAGACGTATTCTTTCGTCACTACTATTCCCTCTGTACGTCGAAGAAGCAATGATGGAAATAAAAGAAAGGTTCAAGAGTGAAATTAAAATTCAACATTAAAGGATATGAATGATGAGATTCGCTGATGACATTGCTATCCTCAGTGAAAGTGAAGAAGAATTGCAGGATCTATTGAATGGAATGAACAGTCTAATGAGTACAGAATATGGATTATGTCTAAATCGAAGAAAGACAAAAGTAATGAGAAGTATTAGAAATGAGAACAGCGAGAAACAACATCTGGACTGGTGATCCAGAAGTAGATGAACTTATGAAGTCTGCTACCTAGTCAACAAAGTAACCCCATGGACGCAGCAAGGAGGATATGGAAAGTAGTCTAGCACTGAGTAAAGGCCATTCCTGACCAAGAGAAATGTGCTACTATCAAACATAGGTCTTAATTTGAGGAAGAAATTTCTAAGAATGTACATTCGGAGCACAGCATTGTATGGTAGTGAAACATGGACCGTGGGAAAACCGGAACAGATGAGGATCGAAGCATTTGAGATACAGAAGAATGTTGAAAATTGGGTGGACTGATAAAGTAAGGAACAAGGAGGTTCTCCAAAGAATCGGTGAGAAAAGGAATATCTGCAAAACAATGACAAGAAGAAGGGACAGGATGGTAGGACATCAGTTAAGACATCACAGAATAACTTCCATGATCCAAGAGGGAGTTATAGTGGGTAAAAACTATAGAGGAAAACAAAGATTGAAATACATCCAGCAAGTAATTGAGGACGTAGGTTGCAAGTGCTTCCCTGAGATGAAGAGGTTGGCACAGCAGAGAGATTCAGAAATGTTTTTTTCTTTTTTTGTAGGAAACTGTCTATATGACTGATATATTTCAAAAGTAAATGCCCTTAACACTTCGCTGAAAAGAAGTCAAGCAAACTTACTACCTTGGAATTAAATGTTAAAGACTTCATATGAAACTTAGAGTTATGGAAAAATATAATACAAATTGAAATTTTAGACAGATTCTGTTTATTGTCTCAATTATAAGGGGTACAGATAATTCAGTGCTTTCTGTAGACTTGAAAAGCTAATTTTGTAATCATCTAGTAATGTTTGAAAATGATTTTGAAAGCTATTTCTGTCGTGATTTTGATGATTCTCCTTGGGCTATAAATGCATTTGAAAATGTTTCTTCAGCTATTAACTTACTAATTAAGAATGACTGATAGATTTATTTAGTGAAAATTCAGAAAATAAGTTTATTAGATTGTCCCTCATGTGGTATTGGATAAATATAGACAAGTAATTCCCATTTTTGAGCCAAAAGGCTTTGAAACTTGTAATTCCTTTCGAATTAAGATACATCTTTGGCAAGACAAGCTTCTCTGCTTTGCCTGCTAGGAAATCGAGGCTAAACACTGGTTTGCTTGTTCAGCGTAACAAGATGCCGTTTATACGTAGTGATAACCGGAAAAAAACCATATGGCAACTATCTTAATTTATGATTTTTAAATGTTTTAAATTTTATTTTGGTATGCCCAGAAGTTCGTTATTTGCAAAACTGAAAACACATACATACAGATTTTGAGAAAAACTGGGCAAAAAATAGTAGTGTCCTTCAATTTTGAGCCACTGTCTTAGATTTAAGTCTTACAACAGGAATTAGAGTTATGTCAGAGTCACACATACAGAAGTTTGTAAATAAAAGATATGTCGAACAGGGACCCAGTTCCATAACGTTTGAGAATCTCTTATTTAGGGGAACAGCGGAAAACTAAATTTGGATGGCCAGGCAATGATGTGAATCACCGTTCTCACAAGTTCAAGAGAAACGCTGGTACGTACTATAAAGAGACAAACGCTGCCGTCGCTGTATGTCCTTATATGATAAAATGTTTCAAGAAATCTGAGCTATTCGATATAGTCAGACTTGTAAATAATATAAAATGCCATCGTCAAAGAATATTTTGCAGTCACTTCCATAACATTTGTACAAAATTAAGATGGACTGTCGCTTTATAAACTAAAAGTCCTAAATTGTGTGTGTTCTACAGTATTCTTACTTCTACATAGAGCAAATATAAAATGATATTTTAATTATTAATTAAACAATAGGTTACCAACGTACGAAAGGATGAGAAAGGATCAGGAAACTACCAATAAAATGAAATAAATTGAATCAGTTGTACTGATGTAAAATAAATTTTCAGAGAAAATCTGCGAAGATTCGCTGGTATTGTTTTGTTTCTGTACATGTGTAGGCTCTTGTTGGACTTACACAAAGTACCGTATTACGTATAAAAATTCTAAAGCACGCAAATCAAATAATAAGCACTGAACTGAACAATAACCAACTGCCGAAGTTCGCAACAAAATGTCAGAGTAGAAAGCCCTCCTTGAAAGCAAATACAGAAAGCTGGTTAAAACAAAAAATTAGCTGCAATGCGATTTTTGGGGAAAAGTTTAAGTGAATATTTAAAAACTTGTCTAATGAGAAGTGGAGGTGGTATATTTATTAGTCCAGCAGACAAGAAACACAAATCCACCGAGATGGAAACTGAAACTTCATGCGAGGTTGTTTTCATAAGGCTCAGTATCAAGCATAAACTTATAACTGGAGCTTTCTATCGACAACAGGACTCACCCTCACAAGTAACCGAAAACGTTAGAGTAAACTTCATTTGGGTAGTATGTAAGTTCCTCATCCATACTGTCAGCATCGGGAGAGACTTATCATCCAACAATTAGTTGGAATAGTTACATTTTTGTTAAGTGGTGGGCATGACAAAACATCCTGCTAGACATTAAAAAGTGGCATCCCCGAAAATTACGTAGAACAGATAGTTAGGAAGCCTACTCAGGATGAAGATGTATTGGATCTAATGGCAGCTAACAGGTCCGACCTCTTTGAGGACATCCACATTGCAGCTGGTATCAGTAACTTTGAGTAACTTGTCGCAACGATGATCACCAAAGTACAAAGGGCAACTACAACAGGTAGGATGTATAGATCATCAAACTAGATAAATAGAGAGTAGCGTCATATCTCAATGGAAATGAAACATTTAGCTCTGGACAGGGGAACGTAAAAGAAATGTGGCTTATGATTAATTGAATACTTGACCATGCACGTGATAGATATGTACCAAGTAGAACAGTTCATAATGGGAAGGTCACTGCATGGTCTACAGTCACTGCAAAGAACATTCTAAAAAAGTGAAACTACTGCATAATAGGTGTAAGAAAGGCTTAGCACTGCAGGCAGAGAGATGCAGAATGGATTGCGTCTAGCTGTAAGGAGAGCAATGCATGAAGCCTTCAACGACTACTGTAGCAAGATATTATCGAAGGTTCTCTCACAATACCCAAAGAAACTCTGGTCATACGTAAAGGCTTATTCTGGTGCCAAAATTAGTAACCAGATACCTCCGGACGAGACAGGAACTAAAATTAAGGTAGCAATGCAACAGTGGAAACTCTGAATTGTGGTTTCAAATAAACCTTAACAAAAGAAAATCCAGAAGTATTGCTACAATTTAACTGTTGCAGCACTGCAACAATAAGTGAAATAGATATTAAAGTCAGCAACGTTGAGAAACTGCTGATATCGATGAAATTCAACCAAACTCCAGGGCCCGATGGAATAATACCCGTCAGGTTCTATACTACATTTGCTGGTTAGTTAGTCCCTCTTTTAGCCATAATATATCGAAGGTCCCCCGATCGAAAAACCGTGCCCAGTGGTTGGAAGAAAGCATGGGTCACCTCCATCTGCAAAAGGGCTTCAGAAGTATCCACAAATAAACCGCCCAATATCCTTGCCATCCATTTGTTGTAGAACCTTAGACACAAGTTAAGCTCAAACGTATCTCGAACATAATGACCTTCTGCCATCCAGCAAGGATCCCGTAAACAGCGATCGTGTGAAACCCAGCTGATACTTTTCTCACAAGCATCCGGAAAGGCAGTCAGGTACATGCATTATTTTTTTACTTCCGAAAGCATTTGACTCTGTCTCACACCTACGTTTATTACGAAATACGATCGAATGGGCAATCATGAGGAATTTGTGACTGTATTGAGAATTTCTTCGTAGGGAGGACGCAGTATGTTATCTCGGATGGAGAGTCATCGACAAATGCAGTCATAACTTGGGGTGTTCTCCAGCGAAATGTTTGGATTTATTGTCGTACTTGTTGTGTATTAATAACCTTGCACACAATATCAGTACTACACTCAGAATCTTTGCGGGTGATGCAGTTATTTATAACGAAGTACTGTATGAAAAAAGCTGCACAAATTCTCAGTCAGAGCTTGGTAAGATTTCAAAGTGGTGGCAAGATTGGAAACTTGCTTTAAGTGCTCATAAGTGTAAAATTTTGCACTTCACAAAACGAAAAATGTTATTTGCAATGACTACAGCATCAATGAGTCACAGAGGGAACTGGTCAATTCATGTCTAGGTTTAACAATTTTTAGAGATATGAAATGAAACGGTTACATAGGCCCGCTCAGACATAGGTAAGGCAGGTGGCTGACTAGTTTATTGGTAGAATATTAAGGTAATGCAATCACTCCACAAGGTAATGCAATCAGTTCACATAGAAGACTGCTTACAAAACAATCCTAGCATCTTTCTCAAGTGTGTGGGGCCCGTAGCAAATAGGACTAACACAGGGTGTTGGTCGTATACAAAGAAGGGCAGCACAGATGATCAAAGATTTGTCTGACTCATGGGTAGTGCCATGGAGATATTGAAAAAAGACTGAACTGGCGAACTATCCTGTGAAAAACTAGTTACAAAGTTACAAAAACCTGCTTTAACTGATGAGTCTAGGAACATACAACCATCTACTTATAGCTGCCGTAGGAATCGTGAAGACAAGACTGGACTAATTACTGCGCGCACAATCATTTATCTAGTGTTGCATCGTGAAAGGTACGGACAGAAGCGTTAATAACTGGTGCAATGTTAAGTACCTTCTGCCATGCACGTCACAGTGGTTTGTAGAGTATGGAGATCGATGCAGATTTAGATGTTTAATTCTGCCAAAAGTGACTTCGTAAAACTAGAAACAAAAGAATTCATCACATTATCTGGTCTCAATTCGGGAAATCTTCATTTCACAGAAAAATATTTCTCCAATTGCTTCGTTATAAGAAAGGCACAAGCTATAGATGAATCGAAGGCAAAATACGTGCTTCAAGAAAGTCTCGAATTTCAACACCTTGGAACTTTGGACTTTACAATGAAATGAATGCCCCTATGTGCATACAGGCGTTGATATAAGTCAACGGGGACAGTTGAAAATGTGTGCCCCGACCGGGACTCGAACCCGGGATCTCCTGCTTACATGGCAGACGCTCTATCCATCTTTTTTTTCTATATTGTTCGTCGAATTTGTTCGTGGTGGACGTCCGATGACAGCCATTCTGGTTGTTCGTTGATCCGTTAACACGCTGAGCTACCGTGCCAGCTCCATCTGAGCCACCGAGGACACAGAGGATAGTGCGACTGCAGGGACTTACCTCTGGCAAGCCTCCCGTGAGACCCATATTCTCAACTTCTTGTCCCGCACTATATTCATAGTGCCCCTGCCAATTATATTTATTACTCGCGGCTTTTTGCCTATTCCCGTTAGAGTTCGGGCACTGTTTGTGCATCCGCACAGAAGAAGATGGTCAAATGGCCGGTGAGCCTTATCCGCACAGAAGAAGATGGTCAAATGGCCGGTGAGCCTTATCTACACAGAAGTAGATGGTAAAATGGCCGGTGAGCCTTATATGAAGATGGTATCTGTTTTTTCGGACATGTCTGAAAGAACAGATACCATCTTCATATATACATTGGGCTTTATTGCGTGAATGAATACTGTTCGAAATAAACTGCTCTGCAATACTTAACCACGACATAGATACAGTAAAGTAAGACATTAATTACTCAGTGGAAATGAATGAAAGTACGGCAGCATGTTGCCAGAGGTCTCCCAGCCGTGCACAGAAAGTTGGACGTGACACGGCGTATGGGCAATTTGATTATAGCGCCAAATTGCGCTGGCCCCTCAACACGAGGCAACTGAAGGAAAGGGAAAAGACAAAAAAATGGTTCAAATTGCTGTAAGCACTATGGGACTTAACTTCTGAGGTCATCAGTCCCCGGCTGGGAAAAGACAGTGTGTGTCAAATGGCGCGCAGTTATGGTGCACAGCAGTGGTGTTCTTCATTACAGCATGACCCGGAGACTAAATTTGGTTGAATTCCGACGGGAAGAATCACCGGAAAACTGGAAAAATAACGAAGAGTGTCGACTGTAGTTCAGGAGTTTGGTATTGGTCGCAGCATTCTTTCTCATGCATGGGGAGCGTTGCAAACCACAGGCGCTGCTGCACGGAGAGGAGGTGGACGAATAGGGTCAACTGCAGTAGCATATGACCGCTGCATAGTGCCACAAACAATAACGGACCCACGCAGAGCAGCAAGGGCAGTTTAACCACTTTTAACAAGACTGCAAGGCACGCAATCTCACGAGCCACAGTGGCACAGCGGCTACATCGGGGTGACTCTTTGTCCGACGATCAGTGCTTGTTTTCCGTTGACACCAGTCCATCGGTGGCACAGTTTGAGATGGGGTCAAGTCCATAGGGGTCGCGTACTCTTCTCCCATGAGAGAAAATTCCGTCTGAGTAGTGATTCTGGACATACCCTCACATGGCGAGAGGTGGGAAATCCAAATGCATCCAACCACATTGTCGAACGTGATCGTTTCTATGGCCCAGGTGTTACGGTGCGGAGAGGCACGAAGTTGCATGGACGTGCTGACCTCCAAATCTTTCAACGCCGTACAGTTGCCGGTCAACGTCATTTTGACACTTTACTCCATCCCACTGCGTGTCATTTCAGGGGTGTATTCGCCTGTGACTTCATTTTCGAGAGTGACAGTGCGCGACCGCATCGAACAGCGCAAGTGGGGGAGCTCTTGGAACTACAGGATATTCGGCAAATAGTTTGACCTGCCCGATCCCTCGACTTAAATCCCATCAAGCGCGTCTTGAAACCTTAGGGAGAAGAGCTGCAGGAAGTGCACATACACCAACGACCACCCAGCAGCTGTCAACCGCACTGGTGGAGGTATCGGACACTAGTGGGGCTACAGGGGTGTCACCCCATTCTCCATTGTTGCCAGATGTATCCAAGATGGCGGTGAAGATGCATCCAAGATGTGAATGAATTGGGGATTATGATTGGCTCTTATCGAATTTACGAGTGGTTTTCAGGCCTCTAGGCTGTGCAGTGCATTATTTTGGGTGTTTACAATTAGCAGGCGCGTGTGCAGAGCATTATACATGGGATATTTAGGAGTAGTTTGCAGGTCTGTATGCTGTGTGGTGTGACCCCAAGCATGTCATAGCGTGTGTTCTGAACCACTGTGATAAATATACTCCATCCCTAAATAAATTGTTCCGAAATAAATAAAGTACAATCCTTCCTCTGTCCAGATGCCCAGTGCAGGCAGGGTCCTTTCCCAGTCATTTCCTAGGAGGAGATGGTGGTCGGGTGACTTAGGTTAGTGGAGATACCCCAAGTGACCTATTTTCCCGCCATTTTCTTAGGTTAGTAGAGGTATCTGTGGTGTGCTGCATTGTCCTGATGGAATTTGAACTTCACGCCATTTCCTAGGAGGAGGTGGCGGTCGGATGACTTAGGTTAGAGGGGAGGTAGCCCAAGTGCCTTTCTTTCCCCCCATTTTCTTAGGTTAGTAGAGATAGCCCAACTGACCTTTCTTTACCACAAAAGTCAAACTTGGCGCCGCCATCTTGGATGATGTCATCGCCACCGTCTTGGATACATCTGGGAACAATGGAGAGTGGGGTGACGCCCCTGTACCCCACTACTTCAGACGCCCTACCACAAGAAGTTCTTACCAACCTAGTGACCATCCTGGGAGCACATTGCAGAGCATATATTCCTGTATGTGGTGATCATACACTCTGTTAAGAACTATTTTGTAATCTCCAGGGCGTCATCATAAATTGCGGTGTAATTATTGTCTTTGAATAAGAGTGTAGTTTTTGTTCGTCTCATTGCGTATTTTTTTTCAGTTACTTTCTGTGCTATATTGTAGCGATTCTGTCTATGTATGGTCCGAGATTAATTAAGCTATGTTACTTGGCACTGACACGTCATGCGAATCTTACCTTCGTCCGTAAATTTTGTGCTACAAATTAGCGAAAACTGCACAAGACGACTGCATAGAGTCTCAGAATCATTTTATACGCTAATAATAAGTACATTAATTTATTTTCGTCTAGTGTCTTGGTGAATGAAAGTAAACAGTTTAAATTGCAGTCTGGAATCTCAAGGGAGAAAAAGTGAAAGAATCTAGAACTACTCAATAATAGTACAATGTAAAGTAGGAAAGGAAGAGTCAGAAATACAGCAAAGGGGGGCAGAAACCGTTAAGAGTACCACAGATAAGAACAATAAACTAGGAACAGTGTAGGAGATGAAATAAATAAACTAAAATTAAAGAAAGAGGGACAGTAACAAAGTAACAAGAAATTGTAAGCTAAAAAAAACAATGTTGAGGAAAGTAAATTTCATGATATCTCGTGGAGAACCGCAACTTCGTGGAATATGTGGTGGAATCACATTTATTGGTGTCTCTTATTTATAGTTTCTGCTGAGCTGAAACCATCATGTAAATTGTCAGTATCGTTTACAATATGAAAACAGCGTGATACAGTATTGCATACAGCCTGAGAGTAAATAATAAAACTTGATAACATCAGTAAATTCATTATAATAATAAAAGAAAACTGTTCACTCCATTCAGCTCCTGCCTGTGTACTCATGACTCATTTCCTATGATTATGATGTATCCTGATATTTTTCTGCGATCCAGCGTTTCGTATTTTAGCAAAAATAAGGCAGTCATCAGATGTGATGACTCCTTTATTCGTGCCGAAATCGAAACCCTTACCAGATTTCACAAAGCTTTTTAAATATCTTTCCACAATGCTCGTACTATATATACATGAGCGTTTTGTCATTTGGAAAATGTGTATGAAGGTCAATTACTCTCTTACATGGGAGAATGAACGCCGAACGGCAATCTAAGGATGTCTGGAATATACCACCCTCTGAACGACGTTGAAATTTTTCAACTGACAACATTAATATTTCTAAGTACATGATATATACACTCCTGGAAATTGAAATAAGAACACCGTGAATTCATTGTCCCAGGAAGGGGGAACTTTATTGACACATTCCTGGGGTCAGATACATCACATGATCACACTGACAGAACCACAGGCACATAGACACAGGCAACAGAGCATGCACAATGTCGGCACTAGTACAGTGTATATCCACCTTTCGCAGCAATGCAGGTTGCTATTCTCCCATGGAGACGATCGTAGAGATGCTGGATGTAGTCCTGTGGAACGGCTTGCCATGCCATTTCCACCTGGCGCCTCAGTTGGACCAGCGTTCGTGCTGGACGTGCAGACCGCGTGAGACGACGCTTCATCCAGTCCCAAACATGCTCAATGGGGGACAGATCCGGAGATCTTGCTGGCCAGGGTAGTTGACTTACACCTTCTAGAGCACGTTGGGTGGCACGGGATACATGCGGACGTGCATTGTCCTGTTGGAACAGCAAGTTCCCTTGCCGGTCTAGGAATGGTAGAACGATGGCTCCGATGAAGGTTTGGATGTGCTGTGCACTATTCAGTGTCCCCTCGACGATCACCAGTGGTGTACGGCCAGTGTAGGAGATCGCTCCCCACACCATGATGCCGGGTGTTGGCCCTGTGTGCCTCGGTCGTATGCAGTCCTGATTGTGGCGCTCACCTGCACGGTGACAAACACGCATACGACCATCATTGGCACCAAGGCAGAAGCGACTCTCATCGCTGAAGACGACACGTCTCCATTCATCCCTCCATTCACGCCTGTCGCGACACCACTGGAGGCGGGCTGCACGATGTTGGGGCGTGAGCGGCAGACGGCCTAACGGTATGCGGGACCGTAGCCCAGCTTCATGGAGACGGTTGCGAATGGTCCTCGCCGATACCCCAGGAGCAACAGTGTCCCTAATTTGCTGGGAAGTGGCGGTGCGGTCCCCTACGGCACAGCGTAGGATCCTACGGTCTTGGCGTGCATCCGTGTGTCGCTGCGGTCCGGTCCCAGGTCGACGGGCACGTGCACCTTCCGCCGACCACTGGCGACAACATCGATGTACTGTGGAGACCTCACGCCCCACGTGTTGAGCAATTCGGCGGTACGTCCACCCGGCCCACTATACGCCCTCGCTCAAAGTCCGTCAACTGCACATACGGTTCACGTCCACGCTGTCGCGGCATGCTACCAGTGTTAAAGACTGCGATGGAGCTCCGTATGCCACGGCACACTGGCTGACACTGACGGCGGCGGTGCACAAATGCTGCGCAGCTAGCGCCATTCGACGGCCAACACCGCGGTTCCTGGTGTGTCCGCTGTGCCGTGCGTGTGATCATTGCTTGTACAGCCCTCTCGCAGTGTCCGGAGCAAGTATGGTGGGTCTGACACACCGGTGTCAATGTGTTCTTTTTTCCATTTCCAGGAGCGTATTTTGAAAATTTTTTATAAATTTTAATAAAAAATCTGACTATTTACTTTTGTTTCCCTTATGTCTCTGATTGCGTACATCAATTGCGTTATTTGTGTCTACGGTATAAATACGTTACTAGAAGAGTTTTTGTCATTCTTTTATTGTCTCACCCTAATGACATCGTAGTCGACGGGACGTTAACCCTACCCCCCCCCCCCCTTTTAATGCTCTATTGGGGCCCTGGTTTTTATTAATTAATGTTGAATGTATTCTTCATGGAAAATTGTATTCTAGTGTTACTGTATTCGTACGCTGCAATCGTTACATGCCTCGGTGACATCATAGACTGAAATTACTGGAGAACGATTGTGTAAGATTGTCCTGCATTCTTCACAATATACCCGGAATCACCCTTTCTCTGGTTTAGCCGTTCATTAAACATACTACCAACTGTTCAATCATCTGTGTAAACATTCGGTAACATCAATGTACTCTTGAAGTCCGTGTTAAAAAGAGTGTTGGTGAACCAAAGAAAAATAGAAACGGATACATCAGGATTCCTCTGTTTCAGACCATATCATATAAGACTTGTAATCCATTAACAAATATCAGGACAGAAGACACTGATGCATATATTAACAATAACATAACATAACGCCTGTGATATTTATTCGGTCACAGTTTTCATTCCAATAAGAGTGAAATAGTGAAATGTCTCACGAACGTTGTTTATTGGAGTGTGTGGCATGATGAGCCATTAACATTACTTGTAGTATAAAACTGCAAATGTCTTTGAGGTGTTCTCGAGGGTGGACTCGTTTACAGTTAACAAGAGGCATTAGAGACTAGGGGAAGGTCGTTCACGAGCAGCTATAGCCAAAGGTGAACGATACATTTTGCTCATAGCTGATCGAAATAGGAGACAGAATGAAATTCAGCTACACTGAGCCTAAACAGCGGCAACAAGACACACTTAGAGAATGCTGGTGCCAGACTCCCGTATACTGGAATATTTTGTGAATGTGGAGCGAGGGGGTAAAAGAGAGTCACTTAACGAGACAGCTGTTTTTGACCAATATTTCGGTTGACGGGACTGACAACACAAGCGGGCCCACTGAATACAAGATTTGCACTGTACAAGGCTCACTGGAGCTACGAGACTAGGTTAGATTAGATATACGGTTTGTTCAAAAATGGTTCAAATGGCTCTGAGCACTATGGGACGTAACAGCTGTGGTCATCAGTCCCCTAGAACTTAGAACTGGTTAAACCTAACTAACCTAAGGACATCACACACATCCATGCCCGAGGCAGGATTCGAACCTGCGACCGTAGCGGTCACGCGGTTCCAGACTGAAGCGCCTAGAACCTACGGTTTGTTCCATAGATCCATAGTGAAGGGCTCCTCAGCGTTGTAGAATATGCAAAAACAAGAATGCATAATACATATTTACAAAAAAAGAGGGCCGGCCATCGTGGCCGAGCGGTTCTAGGTGCGTCAGTCTGGAACAGCGCGACCGCTACGGTCGCAGGTTCGAATCCTGCCTCGGGCATAGATGTGTGTGATGTTCTTAGGCTAGTTAGGTTTAAGTAGTTCTAAGTTCTAGGGGACTTATGACCTCAGATGTTAAGTCCCATAGTGCTCAGAGCCATTTGAACCATTTTTTTGGGAAAAAAGAGCTATGGTAATGTTATTGCCACAGACCTTAAGAGAAACGGTCCTCGCAGACATGAAACAAATCAAAAAATGTGAAAAATATATGTATTTGAGGGCTAACATCAAACTTATCACAAAACTGACGCTATTGCAGTTATGCATCATCAAACAGAAAGGTTTTTATCACACTTATTGACATGTATCACATTACTGTACTGAAGATGCACAAAAGTCAAATTTTTATGTAACACTCATGATATTTGATATTGTTAAAAAATGGTTCAAATGGTTCTGAGCACTATGGGACTTAACTTCTGAGGTCAGCAGTCCCCTAGAACTTAGAACTACTTAAACCTAACTAACCTAAGGACATCACACACATCCATGCCCGAGGCAGGATTCGAACGTGCGACCGTAGCGATCGCGCGGTTCCAGACTGTAGCGCCTAGAACCGCTCGGCCACCCCGGCCGGCGATATTGTTAACAGTATATACTTCAGTCGGTACTACTAACAACTCCATTAATGGAGTATAATTAGTTGATCATCAATTACTCATTTCGGTTTCTTTTGAACTAAGATTCATTAGGAGCTAAACATTTTACGGCTGCTAGCAAGTAATTGAAACATTTTTAAAAAATATTCAACAGTTTTCTGACTGACTGGATGCAACCCACCACAAATTCCTCTCATGTGCCAAACCATTTCGCAGTAGCACTTGCACCATACGTCCTCAACTATTTGTTGCATATATTCCCGCCTTTGTCTTCCTCTACAGTTTTTACCCTCTACAGCTCCCTCCAGTACCATGGAAGTTATTCCATGATGTCTTAATAGGTGTCCCACCACCCTGTCCCTTCTTCTTGTCATTACCTTCCATGTATTCCTTTCCTCGCAGATTCTGCGGAGAACCTACTCATTCCTTACTTTATCAGTTCATATAATTTTCAACATTAGTCTATAGCACCACATTTCAAACTCTTCTATTCTCTTCTGTTTCGCTTTCCCTATAGTTAATGATTCTCTATCATACAATGCTGTGCTCGAAATGTACATTTTCCGAAGCTTCTTCCTCAAATTAAGGCCTATGTTTGATACTAGTAGACTTCTTTTGGCCAGGAATGCTCTCCTTGCCTGTGCTAGTCTGTTTTTTATGTCCTCCTTTTTTCGTCCGTCATGGGTTATTTTATTTCCATGATAGCAGAATTCCTTAACTTCGTCTGTTTTGTGATCACCAATTTGATGTTAAGTTTCCTGTTATTCACATTTATTCTACTTCTCATTACTTTCGTCTTCCTTCGGTTTACTCTCAGTCCATATTCGAAACTTGTTAGACTGCTCATTCCATTCAACAGATGTTGTAATTCTTCTTCACCTGCACTGAGGATAGCAATCTCAGCGAATCAGTTGAAATCCATTCGTCCTAAATTTTGGTCCAACTGTTGAACTTTTCTTTTATTTCCGTCATTACTTCTTCGATGTATAAATTGAACAGTAGGGGTGAAAGACAGCATCCCTGTCTTACCCCCTTTTTAATCCGAGCACTTTGTTCTTGGTCTTCCAGTCTTATTGGTCCCTCTTGGTTCTTGTACATATTGTGTATTACTCCTCTTTCCCTATAGCTTACTCCTACCTTTCTCAGAATTTTTAACATCTTGCACCAGTTTACATCGTCGAATGCCTTTTTCCAGGACGACAAATTATATGAAAGTATCTTTATTTTTATTCACTCTTGCTTCCATAATAAGCGCATCTTCAGAACTGCCCTTCTGGTGCCTTTATCTTTCCTAAAGCCAAACTGATGGTCGTCTAACAGTCCCTCAATTTTCCTCTCCATTCTTCTCTATATTATTCTTGGCAGTAATTTGGTTGCATGAGCTGTTAAGCTGACTGTGCGATTGTTCCCACACTTATCTGCTCTTGGATTCTTCGGAACTGAATGAATGAATTTTTTCGATGTCACCAGTCTCATAGATTCTATACACTAACTTGAATAGTCATTTAGTAACCACTTCCCCCAATGATATAGAAATTCCAATGGAATGTCATGTATCACTTCTGCCTTATTTAATCCCATGTCTTCTAAAGCCCTTTTAAATTCTTACTCTGATACTGAATCCCCTATCCCATATCAATTCCAATTTCTTCTTCTAACACTTCATCAGACAATTCCTCCCTGTCATAGAAGACTTCAATGCATTCTTTCCACATATCCGCTTTCTCGTCCGCGTTTAGCAGTGTAATTCCAGTTGCACTCTTAATGTTAGCGCTCTTGCTTTTAATTTCACCAAAGATCGTTTTGACATTTCTGTATGCTGAGTCAGTCTTTCCGACGATCATTTCTCTTTCGATTTCTTCACGTCTTCCCTGCAGCCTTGGCTCCCTGCACTTTTTTTTCAATCCTAAGTGATTTATATTGCTGTATTCCCGTTTTTCTATGAACATTTTTCTACTTCCGTCTTTCGTCGATTAATTGAAGTGTTTCATCTAGTACCCAAGATTTCTTCGCAGTCACCTTCCTCGTATCTACGTTTCTCTTTCCAACAGTTCTGACTGCTCTCTTTGGAGACGTCAACTCCTCTTCAACTGAGCTGCCTATTGTGATATTTCTTACCGCAGTATCCACATATTTAGCGAACTTCTAACGTATCTCATCATTCCTCAGTACTTACGTACACCAATTTCTTCCACACTGAATCTTCCGTACGATTCTCTTAAACTTCTATGTACTCTTGACCGTTACGGAATTGTGATCCAAATTTATATCTACTCCTGAGTAAGCTTTGCAGTCCAATATCTGATTTCGGAATCCCTGCCTGACCATGGAATCCATCTGGAATCTTACCGTACCACCAGACCTTTTCCAAATATATCGCACCTTTTGTGATTTTTGAATACTTTATTTCCAATAACTAAATGAGATTTATTTCTGAACTCCATAAGCGTTTCTCCTGTCTCATTCCTACTACCAAGTCCACATTATCCGGTTACTCTTTCTACTCCTTCTCCCACAAACGCATTTCTAGTCCCTCGTGATTATTAGGTTTCTATGTCGCTTTACATAATGAATTTCCTATTCAGTATCTCCATGTACTTTATCCATCTCTTCATCTCCTGCTTGCGATGTCGCCATGTATATCTGAACTATTGTTGTCTGTGTTGGATTGCTGTCGAATCTGATGAGAACAACATTACCACTGAACAGTTAACAGCAATTCACTCTCTGTCCTACCTTGCTAATTATAACGAATCCTGTTCCCGTTATACCATTTTCTGTTGCTATTGATATCATCCTATATTCGTGTGACCAGAAATCTTTATCTTCTCACACTGGTTTCCTTTCAAACGAGTTAGCTCCTCCCTTTTTATCTTCTTTCCATTTCACATCACTGACCCCCACTATATCTATACTGAGCCTTTGAATTTCTCTTTCTAGCTTCTCTACCACGTTCAAACTTCTGACATTGCACACTCCGACTCGTAGAATTTTTCAATCACATGCCACATGTCCTGTGGATGCACCTTATGTGTCGTCAATGCAATGGTTTCCATGGCCTTCAGCAGCCACATGCCGTTGATCATTGCTCATTCTTCCGACTTTTAGGGGCTGTTTTCCATCCCAAGTACTAGAGAGAGCCCTGAACCTCTGTCTGTCGCTCCCCCCTCTTTAACAAGGCCGTTGGCAAAACGAGGTTGACTTCTTACGTCGGAAGTCTTCGGCCGCCATTGCTAATGATTTTTGTTCAAAACTAGCTGAAAAATACCAGCTTCACATGGTTTTTATATCGATTTGTTTTCAGCTCACAATTCATCTCACTCGAGAACATACCAACATTACGCAGTGACTGACGGCAAGTGTAGTGATTCCTCCCAAAGTAATCCCTAGGAAGACATCTGCATGAGGCACTAATTTCCCTCCAGAGTATTTTACCTAGCAAAGACCGATCATTTCAGGATTCTGTCTTCTTTCCATCCTTCCTGGAATCAGGGGAGACAGACACTCATGCATTATGTTTCTTGTAGAAGACTGCTACCTTAGACTTCCCTAACAGCACCTTTTTGAAACTCTGGGTTGGATATGTCTGCTTGAGGAGGAGGAGGAGATTAGTGTTTAACGTCCTGTCGACAACGAAGTCATTAGAGACGGAGCGCAAGCTCGGGTGAGGGAAGGATGGGGAAGGAAATCGGCCGTGCCCTTTCAAAGGAACCATCCCGGCATTTGCCTGAAGCGATTTAGGGAAATCACGGAAAACCTAAATCAGGATGGCCGGAGACGGGATTGAACCGTCGTCCGCCCGAATGCGAGTCCAGTGTGCTATGTCTACTTGAGACTTACCTCGATACTTCGGCCGTGAGTGCTTCTGAGAGAGCTATAATCCAGATGTAGCTCATTGCTGCTACACGAGACGCTGTCAGGATTAGTTTTGGGCCCCTGAGCTGACAGGTACCAGCTACCGGTCGACATGGAGTGCAGTGTACTGCTTGTTTTGCAGAAGCCACGTAATCAACGCGCTAAATGCACCAGCGGAAGTCTGCCTGGAAGTGTTCTAAGTCTGGCTCGGGTCGTAGGAATTCGTCACCCAGAAAAAAGGCCCTAGAATCATAAAGAGAACGAGCAATGGTTTTATTATGTAATAATTTTTTACCAGAAACTAAGTTTTGTTGAATATTGTAAAATTATAAACCTTGTTGGTGTGACCATTATGCGCAGACACCACATAAATACTTCTTTTATAAACTTAAAAACAGTTCACGTCACAATTTTTACATTAGTAAATGATTATTTACAGTTATTCGTTCTTCCGGCCGAAATCTGTGCTTCCTCTCATCTGATCGTATATTAGAGGTCCCACCGTCGCTTGGATTATAAAACGTCGACATATTTTCACTTCACGATTGTTTGTTTTGTAGTCTTCATATTTCGTAAGCGAACTGCTGCGGAGCACCACTGCTGGTCTAGCACTGACTGTAGAATATTATTAAGAGAATTTAGAATGGTTTCTGTCGTAAGCGCATGTTCACTTGGTATCACTTTTATATTGTTTTTGTAAGTGTTAACAACCTAACGAAGTGAGTATAACACAAAACAAACAACAAGTAGACATACAGTTACGACAGGAATCACTCATAACTCTCGTAAGTAAAGTCTTCAATTAATGTTTGACCGGTAATGGTGTTCCACACCATTTCGCTTACGAAATATGAAAACTACAAACTAAAAACACAGAGACGTGAAAATGTGACGACGTTTTGTAAGTGAAATGGCTATGCGGACTTAAACTTGTGCCCAGACGAGAAGAAACGTAGGTTTCGGCCCGTGAAACGAAAACTTGTAAGTAATAACGTATCAATGCAAAGATTACGGAATGAGCTGTTTTCTAATCTACAAGCATCACATGTGAAAACAAAACTGCTTTATTCCAGATTAAATACACTGAAGATGCCTTAATGCAAAAGGCGAAACGCGTATGTAACATAAATAAATATAGATTGCAGCAAGAAAAATGCGTCTCTAGTTTATAGATCGCATATTGTTGAAGTTGTGTGTCTGAGCTTTTAATGTTCACTTGTAGTGCTCTCGTATAAGATTTAGCTGTGGCCTAAACACGATAATTCGCGCAAAATAGAAGTACTTGCATCATATCTGCATTCCATTCCTTTACAGGTAAATCTGTAACGGCTGCACTCATGTGCATTATGTATTAATTACATAAAGCATGATTTGAATAATCCATGTTTATCCAAGAACCAAGGTATCAGTTCACGACATAACTGGCTCCCCAACGTGGGGCTGCATTGTTCAGAGAAATTGGCCACAACAAGTGGAACAGGAAAAAGCACTACATTTGTGGTTGTATCATCTCAGTGTTATTGAAGGGAACTCACGGTGTGGTCAGGAATCAGTATTGAAGGACAAACGAGCATTTACGTCATTCGCAACCGTTCTTTGACGGTTCTGGGTTGTAGAGAAATACACTATTGTGCTGGAAGCTGATTTCATCGCAGATGCTGTACTTTCTCGAGATTGCAATATTCATCTCCACAGCGCTCAGTCGATGACGGAATACAACAACGTGAGAGTACCAGTGGAAAACCGCGACCAGTGCATTTCCCGAACTTTAGTACTAAGCGAAGAGGGGAAAGCTCAAAGGTGGAAGGAATATATAGACTGTATACATAAAGAGAAAAACTTGAGAAGAATGATAGAGACATTGTGAGAAGAATCTGACGGAGCATTAAATGTCCTAAGTGGAATGGAGGCGCCAGGAGTAGACGACATTCTTTCACAATTATTGCAATCCTGCAGTCCTTGGGAGAGACAGCCATGGCAAAATTGTTTCGCTTGATGTGTAAGACATATGAGAATACCCAAAGACCACAGGAAGAATGTAATAAGTCCTGTTTCAAAGAAGACAGTGCCGTCATATGTGAATATTACCCAACCATCAGTTTAATAAGTCATGGTTGCAAAATATTACCACAAATTATTTACGGAAGAATGGAAAAATCTGGTAGAGTCCGAACTTGGGGAAGATCAGCTTGGGACCCGGGCAAATGTAGGAATACGTCAGGCAATTCTGACCTTCCGACTTATCTTAGAATATAGGTTGAATAAAGGCAAACGTACATTTACAGCATTTGCAAATTGAGGGAAAACTTTTGGCAATGTGTAGAGCACTTCACTCTTTGAAATTTTAAAGGTAATAGGGATAATATAAAGGGAGCCAAATGCTATTTACAACTTGTACAGAAACCAGACGGTAGTTATAAACGTCGAAGGACATGAAAGGAATCCATTGTAGAGAAGAGAATGATACAGGTCGTAGCCTATACCCGATGTTATTCAATCTGTAGGTTCGAGGGCTATTTTAATTTAAAAATGCTTTTGAAAGTTTCCATCGAGTAGAAATTTCAAACACAGAGTTAAAAAATTCTGATCGATGTAATCATGCGAGAAAGTAGAAGACGTTACTTATGTTGCAGTTGCTTCTCGCGATTTTAAATCAGAGGAAATCTGCCGTAAAATTGTTCAGACTGTACTGATGTTGATCTTGAAGTACCTCAACTTCCGCGTCAGCACACAATTCTGAAAGTCTCCATCGAGATAATAATGAAAAAGTCAAACTGAAAACACGTCAAGAATATTTCATAAAATCATATTTTAAAGCTTTCCGCTAATCGATTAAGTCACTCAACAACCAATTCGACAATGATTCGACGAAATTTTTCAGATCGTTGGAATAATTTGCTCTTGAACATTCTACAGGTGTCGAAGAAACTGTAAAATTTTACAAAAATAATTTTGATGGAGAGAGACTGATAAACGATAGAGATATGTTTTTACAGATTTTGTAGGGACAAAATTTGCAGACAAAAAGCTTGAGGGAAGTTACGGAATTTAAAAAAAGTGAATGGACCAGAAGACTAACTGCATAGTATGAGTGATTTGTTTCTTGCTTATTATGTACGATTCTTTGATCATCCTCTGCTAATGAACGAAGTATTCCTTTTTTACATCGATTCAAAACGTATTTAAGGTCAGCAGTGTCGTAATATCGACCCAGTCACGTCGCTAATTTGCCTCTTTATCGGCACATAAGCGATAAACTACAGTCAGACGAACTGTTAAGCACATTTGTTTCGCGATGCTCAGAGTGCTGCATTTTTTATATTTAATAGCATTTAATTACGTGAGTAATATCTTAAGAATTATTTTAAGTTTTATGGAAGTTCTTGTCCCTAAAAAGTCTCCTTATCACGAATTTTTCTTCTGTTTACAATTTCTAGACCTGGGAAGAGGGGGACTCGTTTTCCGACAATTACACACTCAGACAAAATATGAACCGCCAGGCTTGACATCGCCTATGTTGCACTCAACATCTTCACTATCAAGCTAGCGTCATCACCAAATAGATATAATTCGGCATCATTTGTCATATTAGAAGGCATATCATTTATATAAGAAACAGCAGTGGACTCTGCACTGATGTATCTGATGCACCCCCCCCCCCCCCCCCAATTAACCGTGCACCAATCAAACGCTGCCTCATAGTTCTTCTGCTATGCAGAATGACCTTTTGCTGTCTATTCTTAAAGAATGAGAGGAATCTCTTATTCCATAAAGATCCAACTGCTGCTGTAATATTTTGTGATGAACACACCCAAATGCCTTAGTTAAATCAAAGAAGATGTCTAGTGTTCGCAAAGTTTTGTTTATATGTCGTGTGTTTCAGAGAGAAAAGAGAATATAGCATTTTCAGTTGCTAAACTACTTCTAATACCAAACTGTATCAAAATGTGAAAAACTTGTCTAATTAAAAAAACTAATGAGTCTGTAAATCTTTCAGGTACCTGTTCCTTGCTTCGTATGATAACAGACAAGTTGTCTAAACCCGGTCTGCTTCGCCAACGAAGCGCACTGCCAACCGAGGTGCTACTTACGAGACGACTCGTGTAAGCACGCTGCCGGAACTGAAGACGTCGTTTCGCATCTTGGACGCAAAACGCTGCGGTTGGACTCGTCACTTACATGTGTATATCGCTCGTTACACAGTGGTTGTAGAGCAACAGACATACTAACTAACATTACTGAAGCTGAATTTTTCGGTTTTTAATGAGCAACTGCTTCACTTTATTATGTCTTTCACAAAATTCGTAGTAACATATAAATTACAGCCCCAGTACAAGAGTACTGGAGCTTCTAGTGATATATTTGGTGTTATAGTAATCATTTTGTAAATATATTCGCAGATTAATGCTTCAAATAAACAGACCTGTGTTTATATCATGCTAGTCCCAAAATATGGAAGAGTATGTGACAGGAAGTAAAACAAAAGACGTTTGAGCAGGACCAATTATAGTGATCCTCGTTGCAACAGATCCCATCAAATATGAAATAAACTGAAGAACGAACATTGCCCATTTTATAAAATTAATTGCATTTGTTGAACTATCGTCAATTTAAAGCACCTATGCCCCTCTGTGAATGGCTACATTAACGTGCTTAACAGTAAATGGTTCAGTGTATGATTCTGGCAACTTGACGTCTGCTAGTATGATGCGTTTAAGGTTCTGACTGTCTGATTCTGTCCGAAAACGCATTCTAGGTTAAATCAGAGCTCGCAGTTGTTCATTATATTCGTGCTACTTTTATATGTCACATAATAATACTTCATAATTATTCGCTCACACTGTTTCGTTCTTCCTAGCGTCCGCCGTCGTTTAGAATAATGGAGACATCAACGTCACTAGTCTGTGAAGCAGAATGGTGAGTCGTGTTGTGAGTGGTATCAGATACAGAGTGATGGGCGTAGACCTGATGTTGGAGAAAAATATTCGCAGTTTAGGCCGCAAATTATTAGTTTCTGGGTCGTCAAAATTGTCGCAGATGATTATGTAAGCATTTTAGACAATATCAAGTTTTCCATACTCCAGTGATAGTTTATAATCTGTCGATTCTATATCAGCAAGAAAATGTTCTCATCTACAAAACAATGAGCATCTTGCTTTGAAGATGAACGTCCTGCAGCGGCCTGCTTTTATGCCTTACGTTAATGCCACCGAACATTACTGTAGTAAACGATGGCATCACCTGTGCACCAGATAAAATTCACCCATAAAAACTGGCAACATTTACCAGTCAAGTTTCAGGAAAAACGGAGACAAATTCTGTCTTCGATGTGTGATCTTAAGCAGGCAGATAAATTAAAAAAAAAAGATCTTAACCACTGGAATCTAATGCTAGCCATTATGTTCGTGGTCTAGGTATTAGGAAGACAAGGGTGTAGAAAAGTTGAAGTACGGTACATGTTCAGCCTCACACAACAATCCACTATATTCTTCTGCGGTACTGCAATTTCGGTGTATCTTTTCAATGGATTTACTATCAATATTCCTGGTGGAAGGGAGACGTCTTGATTTAACCTTCATTAATAAATATTTGGGTCTTCTATTTTTTCTTATTAGGATTGTAGTTATTGGCAGCAGCTACAGATTCACGCTGACACTTTATAAAGGGTGAGTCACTAACTATTGCCACCTAGAATGGCTCCGAAAGTGTGATAGCAGCTGAAAAGTTTGTGGGACAAAAGTTGCATGGGACAACGGGGGCCGCAATATGACGTTGTCCCATGTAACTTCTGTCCCACAAACTTTTCAGCTCCTATCATTCTTTCGGAGTCATTCTAGGTGGCAATAGTTAATGACTCACCCTGTATACAGGCAATTGTTTTTGCGCTGTTCATTGTGCACCTCTCACGTAGGTCACAGCACACAAACAAGATAAACTAAGGTAATTAAAGTCACGTGATTACGACATCAATAGAGAGGGAAAAAGGAAAGGAAATCGGGATTTAAGGTTCTAATGACCACTAAGTAGTCAGAGGCAGATTATAAACTCTGACCGAAGAAGGATGGGTCAGAAAATCGGCAATGCTATTTAAAAACAAACTTTAACCGCATGCGATATAAACTACTGAAGAAAGCCAGGGACAACTTAAAGCTACAGGATCAGTCGGAGATATGAAATAAAGTTCTCAAGAGTCCAACGCAGCAACAACTGTACCACTAGGATAAGTTAGTGGAAGAGGGAAAAGGGTAAGTCAAAATGGTTCAAATAGCTCTGAGCACTATGGGACTTAACTTCTGAGGTCATCAGTCCCCTAGAACTTAGAACTACTTAAACCTAATTAACCTAAGGACATCACACACATCCATGCCCGAGCAGGATTCGAACCTGCGACCGTAGCGGTCGCGCGGTTCCAGACTGAAGCGCCTAGAACCGAACGTCCACACAGGCCGGCAAAAGGGTAAGTCACAATGGAACGCTATACAACACAGCGACTCGAATACTACAGAGCTGCTGTATAACAATGATAATACTAAAGGCAGTGCATAAAGCACGAGTAAATGCAATAATGATGGTTCCTCGTTGGTACGAGAATTTTTCGTGAGGTCATTCTGTCATTAACGAATTGAGGCATTAACGTCTGCATTAAGTATGTTCTTTTCTTGAAAGTAGGAGTCATACGTGTAGCCAGGAACGTTCTCCTTGAACAGTTCCGAACAATGAGCAGTCGTGGTGGTCGCGAGCTTCCTGGACGGCAGCATGCGTGTACAGCAGGCGCCGTCTGTCCCAGTTACTGGAAGACTGTACCAGACGGTAGTGGACGCGATCCAAGTGGATCGTAACCTCAGTCACGGTACGAGCCGTTGCCAATTACGATCACATTTCTCCGAGCACTACGGAATGTAACGGCTGATTTCTGTTACACGGACTGTGATACTTGTGGCGCCTGTAGAGAAGCACCTTGTCTCGCTGAAAATCGGTTTCTCCTTCGAGGTCTACTGACTGACTTCTCAAGTTACCTAAAGTTTATTCTACCGATATATTTTTGGGTCACCTTATGGAATCAGTGTTATTGCACTAAATAACTAATAATTTACCCGAAAATTTTCCGAGTATAACATCACTATATTTTATGTAACATTACAACCGTTTCAGTGACACATCCAAAGATCTTTTTCGGGCCGATAATGACATATATTGCTCATCTCTTGTCTCCAGTTATGTTTGCTATGCGATGAAATATTTCAAATTGTTTGAGACCTAGAGTTCGACTAAAAGCGTGGATGGAGAACTATGCTTGACAATTGTACAAACCCGTTATGGAGATAATTGCTAGCACATTGCCTGAAAGTTGTGAGGACATTCTTTTCTTATTTTACCGAGTTATCTTCAAAAGTTATAGCTCATTTTAGATCGCTTTCCGTTGAAGGGGTACAATTTCTGTAAGGATTAAAATTTATCCAAGAAGTGTTCCTGAATTTCTTACTCAGAACTTGAAACCGAAATCGCATACCTACTGGCTTTACCTAGAGTTTAATACTCAAGAGATTCCCAACTGAAGATGTATTCGGAATTCACTGTTCCTCGCGATTGAACATCCTGCGTAATTTCACTGCGGCGCTAGAAGCTGAAAACAGTGGGTGGTCTAGATTCTTGGACTCTCGTGTTATGTGAAGAATGAACAATATGGACCAGAGACTTCTGAAGCTATTCTCCTTTCATACTTTTGTGTTGCTAATACACACTTGCCGCCACAGAAGTTTCTGAAGCCATTCGCATTCTCATCATTTGAATCAACCTAGTGCGCCACAATCTCGGAGGTGAAGAGGCTTGCACAGGATAGAGCAGCATGGAAAGCTGCATCAAACCAGTCTTTGTATTCAAAACCACAACAACAACAGTACTAACTGGAATATGCATTACTTCTTGGTGATCATTAAAGTGAGGTGTTCACTGATGATACTAACCAGATATATGCATTGCTTCTTGGTGATCACTAAAGTGAGCGTCGGGCATTTTCCCAGCTCGGGGCCTGGGTGTTGTGTCGTCCTTACATTTGTGTCGTCATTACTGACAGTACTATTGAGATAATGGAATGTGGCGCGGCCCGAAAGACAGTAAAAAAAGTCTGGGAATGAAAGAATCCATGAATACTGAATAGTGTAGGTGCAGCCAGGGTGAGATGTCATTAGTGGTCGAGATTAAACGAGAATTATCGTTTGCTTACGGAAGTGATTCCTGAACTAGCGTCCGAAATGAGACGAAACCGAATGGACAGATCGACTGTTTCTCAAAGACTTTTGGATTAATTTATACAATTGCATTAAGGATGCTGCGGGACAGTTTACATCAGAGAAATGCACCAGCCGATCGAGAAATACAGTGGCCCCGTAACGTATAAGATTGTTCCTACAATACAGGCACAGTCACAGACCAAAGGAAGCCGATGGATCTCTAGAGCGAACACTATTTTAAACCCTGCGGTACTCTGGACACAGTGACCAGTAACGTCATCGATCCCATCCTACAGATGCCAGTTATTAAATATCTAACCAAGGTCACGTAACAATCCTAGCTCAATTTTGGCAGCATGTCCAGTACGCTAAACTCTCAGACACTAATACATCTATTGCATCTGTATGATATCGTCACTTCTTCACTTATGACTTGAACACTCCATCTCGGCCCCTCGATGAAACATCATCACATAACCTAAGAAAAACTCCATCTCGCCCCCTCGATAAAACATCATATAACCCAAGAAACTCTACATCTGATAGTAAATTTAAGTGATGTTATAGGCTTAAAAATCCAGCAGCTAGCACCAACTGCACCTACACACTGTTAGCAATACTATTTAACCGTTTACTGCGTATCGATATCGGCGTGAGAGTGAATGACATTTCAGACCCTAATCCAGTTATGCCCAATGTTGTACGCCAAAAATCTCACCAGGTTTTGTCAGAGGAGAAGACGTCACTCCCAGCAATGCCTCTGAGTTCCGTTGGATGAAAGATTAGTCTTAAGACTCCTGTGTTGAAACCGTGACAAAATCTAGTGTTGCTGCAAAAACGCCAAGGTGAAACTGTCTCTGTACTGAAAAAAAGTGTTTTATCACATTGTCCAATCGCTACAGATATTGGAGCAACTATTCAGAAAAGAGAAGACAGACCAAGACAAAATAAATGACGCCAAAGAAAAGAAGTACACTACTGGCCATTAAAATTGCTACACCACGAAGATGACGTGCTAGAGACGCGAAATTTAACCGACAGGAAGAAGATGCTGTGATATGCAAATTATTAGCTTTTCAGAGCATTCACACAAGGTTGGCGCCGGTGGCGACACCTACAACGTGCTGACATGAAGAAAGTTTCCAACCTATTTCTCATACACAAACAGCAGTTGACCGCCGTTTCCTGGTGAAACGTTGTTGTTGTGCCTCGTGTAAGGAGGAGAAATGCGTACCACCACGTTTCCGACTTTGATAAAGGTCGGATTGTAGCCTATCGCGATTGCGGTTTATCGTATCGGGACATTGCTGCTCACGTTGGTCGAAATCCAATGACTGTTAGCAGAATATGGAATCGGTGGGTTCAGGAGGGTAATACGGAACGCCGTGCTGGATCCCAACGGCCTCGTATCACTAGCAGTCGAGATGACAGACATCTTATCCGCATGGCTGTAACGGATCGTGCAGCCACGTTCTCGATCCCTGAGTCAACAGATGGGGACGTTTGCAAGACAATAACCATCTGCAGGAACAGTTCGACGACGTTTGCAGCAGCATGGACTATGAGCTCGGAGACCATGACTGCGGTTACCCTGCACGCTGCATCACAGACAGGAGCGCCTGCGATGGTGTACTCAACGACGAACCTGGGTGCACGAATGGCAAACCGTCATTTTTTCGTATGAATCCAGGTTCTGTTTACAGCATCAAGATGGTCGCACCCGTGTTTGGCGACATTGCGGTGAATGCACATTGGAAGCGTGTATTCGCCATCGCCATACTGGCGTATCACCCGGCGTGATGATAAGGGGTGCCATTGCCTACGCGTCTCGGTCACCTCTTGTTCGCAATGACGGCACTTTGAACAGCGGACGTTACGTTTCAGATGTGTTACGACCCGTGAAACCCTTCACTCAATCCCTGCGAAACCCTACGTTTCAGCAGGATAATGCACGACCGCATGTTGCAGATCTTGTACGGGCCTTTCTGGATACAGAAAATGTTCGACGGCTGCCCCGGCCAGCACATTCTACAGATCTCTCACCAACTGAAAACGTCTGGTCAATGGTGGCCGAGCAACTGGCACGTCACAATACGCCAGTCACTACTCTAGGTGATCTGTGGTATCGTGTTGAAGCTGCATGGGCAGCTGTACCTGTACACGCCATCCAAGCTCTGTTTGACTCAATGCCCAGGCGTATCAGTGCCGTTATTACGGCCAGAGTTGGTTGTTCTGAGTACTGATTTCTCAGGATCTATGGACCCAAATTGCGTGAAAATGTAATCACATGTCATTTCTAGTATAATATATTTGTGCAATGAATACCCGTTTATCATCTGCGTTTCTTCTTGGTGTAGCAATTTTAATGGGCAGTAGTGTATTTATGAATGTTTGAGGAGGAGAAGACGAAGATCATTATGACGTGGAACATGCTGCTGATGATGAGGGAGATGAAACAGAGTTACTAAAGACAATTATAACAGAGACAGGGGCTAAATTGACAGCATCATTTTTTGTTGAAACAACAGATAAAACCCATTACACTATATGCGACGTCAGATATGAACCTATATCAAAAGTGTGGATAATTTGTGATTCATCAGCAGAATTAATAATTCACAATGCAAGATACCTGGAAACGATAGGACTACATCATTTATTGTTGAATAATGCACCTCCTAACAAGAGTACATAACATGAGATCTTCAAAACTATGGTAAAATTCGTAGGTTTGTCTCTGCTAGTAATTAAAGACATCTCTCCTACAGGCTAGTAAATTCCGACAGAGGCTAAACCTGATGGTATAGATATCGGCATAGGAGAGGGTGCAATTTCAGACCCTAATCCAGCTTTGCCGAAAGTTCGATATAAAAAGTTTTGCAGATTTTGTCAGACGAGAAGATGCGATTCAAGAAACATGCACTTCAACCTCCCACCAGACCCGTTTCTCAACACCTGATGTTATGCACATATACCATTAAAGATAAGTGCATAATTATATCGTTTACGACACGTAATTTAGGATATATGACGTCGTAAAGAATGAGATGCTTGGAAAACTGTCACATCATGCATGACGTTTAAATTTATTATTTCTCTGCTACTTACTCTATTCGCAATAGATTTCGCAGGCAGTTTCCACATATGACGCTGAATGTGGCTAAAAAATTATATCACTGTATGACTCTTAGTTCAAGGCGTGTAACGTCATAAACATTAAACACACAACCACACGCTGCGTGATACAGGCATGGATACACAGCTATAAATTAATGCCCGGGAAACGTCGAGTTTTTCCGCTAGTGAAATAATGTATAGTGAAGAGAAACTCTGAGAAGCATTGGTTATTGCTTGAAGTTTACAATGTCTGCACAAAATAAAGTAAAAGACTCAACTGCAGAATGGGATTTTGTGTATGAAAACATTCTGTCAGTTGAGAGGTTCCACAAAGGTGCATTTCAAGAATTTGAAAGCTTTGGGAACTGTTCATGTAATTATTGCATGAGATTTTTGCGTACTGAAGAGTGCATAATGGATCTTAGCAACAGCTGGTGAGGAATTTTATTTGATTTCACAGGAGAGTTGAACATACAGGAAAAATTATGATCACAACATTACTATCTGGGCGTCACAGACGTTAAATTATGTAAAAATACTAAATGTGAAAGCAATGAATGTAAAAATATGTACAATTTTTTCTGTGCATATCCTTATCATAATTAGCGTGTATGTAACACGTTATGTTTATACTGTGTGCACTGAGTCGAGTGAGCATCTATCTTCCTTTGGAATGTAATCTTTCTTATATCTGGAGTATTTTTGTATTGTGTGTGTGTGTGAAAATATTAAAAAAACGTTAAATTTGTGAAAAAAATAAAACAGTGAATTTAAAAAAACTGCACAATTTAACCTATGAATACCGCTTGCTGTAGTTAGACAATGCATTTAACTTTTCTTTGGAATGTCATCTTTTTCTAGTAAAATTTCTACATAAAATACTTTTATTTGATTATTATTCCCTTTCTGTAATATATTTCAAAGAAAGTGTTGGTATATACCGATGAAACAGAATTTTAAATGGTTAAATGTTTAATGTTGGAGAAACTGTAAGAGAGAATACATTCCAACATAACACAAAATTCAGGAGTGTGTGTGTGTGATTGCTTACAAAATCTTTTGATAAAAACTCGAATATTTTTCAACATGGTGCCAAAAGAAGCTAGTGGAAATAGTGAGGATACTTTTGAATATATGAAGATGGCATCTGTTCTTTCGGGCATGTGCGGTTGCACACAATTTGCCTGAACTCTTACGGGACTCGGTGGATGGTCTGTCGCGAGTAATGGGTATAGTGGCAGGGGCACTACGAATGTAGTGTGTGGACTATAAGTTGAGAATGTGGGTCTCACGGGGAGCGTGCCGGCGATAAATCCCTGCAGTCGCACTGTTCTCTGTGCCCTCGGTGGCTCAGATGGATAGAGCGTCTGCCATGTAAGCGGGAGATCCCGGTCGGGGCACACATTTTCAACTGTCGCCGTTGATGTATATCAACGCCCGTCAGCAGCTAATGGTATTGATTTAATTGTAATTTCACTTTTGAATATGGTGGACGTTAGCAATAAGAATACATACTGTGCTGTCATTGGCTGTTTCATTCTAACGAAAATTTTTCCCTCCACCACCATCTTGCATTTATAAGCGCTGTGACTGACCGAAAACTTTTTCCTGCCAAAGCCATCTAGCCATTTTTAAATTTTCCGCCAACTTGACGTCACTGAAAAGAACTGCACGGCTTGTGACGACACGATGATGGCATCATAGATAAGAGAGTGTGATTTTTTACGTCTCAAATGTAAACAAAGTTGTCCAGAACGCCCAATGGAAACAAATGGGGTTGGAGTCGGCATAAAAATCCCACTTCAGTGCTAAGCGGTGCTTGAGATGGCGTAAAAAACAACTCCACTTGACAGTGGTTGACTGGAAACGAATGATACGGAGTGATGAATCGAGCTATACCCTGTGGCCGTCCGATGAAAAAGTTTGCAAAAGATGGTATTACGTTGTCAGGACGTCTTTCCTAGTTAATGTGTGGGTCCCTTTTATCACGCTGAAGGAAACGCAAAATGTGGAAAGATATGAACACATTTTACAACATTGCGCACAGTCTAGAGCCAAGGAACAGCTCGGAGACGATGACTTTTCGTATAACTATGGCAATGCATCCTGTTATATAGCAACATCTATGAGGCAATGATTTGTAGACAATAACATTCCTCAAACAGACTGCCCTGCCCCGAGTTCTCAGATATCTGAATACCTTTGGGATTAATTAGAACGTCGATTTGTTACCTGACCGCAGCGTCCTTCTCTGGCTTTGGCTCTTGAGGAAAAATGGGTTGTCACAGACATTGAGATATCTCACTGAAAGTGTCCTCTGCAGAGATCAAGCCGTAATGAAGGATAAGGGTGGACGTACCGCATTTTAATGTCCGCTAATAGGTGTTCAGATACTTTTGATTGGACAGGGTGTATACTCCGAAAGCCATTATAACCCATGTTGCTGAGTGTACTTCGTAGTACTATTAGATATTTTTTGTCCTAATCTATTTGCATGTTCAACAAGGAAAAAAGTGACGGTCTGTACACCTGTCTACGTGATTTAATGCCTCTAATCTTTTTCTTATGATCGTTATTCGAGGCATACGATGGTGGCAGCAGAACTGTTACACGGTTTTCTCAGATACAAGTTCTCTAAATTTACCCAACAAGGTTTAGTGAGAACAACAGCGTTTATCCTACAACGATTTTCATTTAAATTCATTGAACATTCACGATATTCTTTCGTGTGGGTTATAACAACTTCAGTGAGTTTTTGAATTCGTTTGATTTGTGCTGTCGCTACCAACTCATATGGACTCCAAGCGCCGTTGCAATACTCTAGAATTTTGCACGGTAGAATTTTTAATGCAATTTCATTCACACTTGCACTGCAGTTTCTCATAGCCCTTGGAACAAACGTATCGTATCATATGCCTTACCTATTGAAAATTTTACGAGATCATCTCATTTCATATTGCTTCTTACTATTTATTCTACATATTAAGCCGTATGACATGCTCCAGATGTTCACCTCTAATCTTATAATCGGATAGTTTCGAGTTATTTCTCTTTATCACTGGTATATTTTGCATTTACCCACATTTAAGAAGAGCTGTCAATCTGTCATTCATTACATCAAGTGATAATCCATAAATTCGTCGGAGACGGTACTTTTTGTAGACAGCAGGGAAAAATCTGGTAATGCTGCTGACCCTATCCACATAGTGCAAAGTCTCAGGTAATGGTACCATTCCTGGTGATCATATGAAAAGTGGAATATCAGCACTGTTTCAACATCATCAACCGTTTCTAGGCGGGACAAAGATTCCTCGGCAAAAGCTGAATGCTGAAATTGTTACTATTTGCCAGCAGGAAGCGACTGGAGAACTACCTAGGTACTCTTCCGTTGGTACTGTTGGAATCCGAGCCATTCTAATGCGCTTACATGTAGTCTACTTATATTGCTTAGCACTGTTGTAGCAACTGCGACTAATATTGGACATTGGCAGTGGCGTCACTGATTAAGTAGCTGCAGCACATACTATATCCCTTCACCTTGCTCCTTCTATAAAACCTTGGAATCAGTGTCTTTATTCACTACTGAGCATTAAGCAACTCAGCAAGAGAGGATAGAGGAAGTGTAGCATCTCAAAGATATTTATGGTTATCCCGAAAGTTTGATCCATAGTACCGCGATTTTAGATTTAGTCATTGAAAAAAGAAGTGGTTCAGATTTCAAGTTAGCTGATACAACTAAAAAATTTTTGCACAGATTTCTCGCGAAGAACACAGAGTTAAAAAAAAAAATAGGGACGGAAGTCAGCTCTACACTTTGCGGGATGAAGACAGAACAGCCATTTCTTTTAAAAAATTGTCCCATTTATATCACTGCGTCTATAAATTTTATCAACTGAAATATTCAACCGTTTTCATGTAGGACCTAGCCATCTTGAGGCTAGAGTACCTTCCCTTGCAGTCAGCAGAGCGTTTCTGCGAAATTGTGAAACGATGAATGAGTAGATTGAATGTTTGCTTTAAAGTTTCTCCTTGGTGGTCTTTACGTTACGTTTAATGCAGTTCTAGAAGAGTACGTACTGGAAAACATTGTTTCGCTTGGAGCATGAGATTACGATTTGTGTAGCTTTGTTGTCGCTGATGATTGTTCATACGTCATATGCGTAATAGCTGTTCTGAGGTTACAGAATTTACTGAAACTTCAAGAACACTTGTACATCTTCCCTGAACATCGCGTGTGCATCCGAAAATCATTTATTGCTATAAAATCACTGATAGATTGAAACTAAGAGTAAGGCTTAGAGCCTAACCCACGCCTTTGCCTTTCACAAGAAATAATCTCACTAATCGAGCTATGGGAGCACGTCTCACAACCAACTCAAAGATACAGTCAGTCGGAATCTCTCTTAGCGTAGTTTTGCCACTGCAAGCGTAAGATATCGTTCACTACAATGTAACCGCACAGATCGCGCCGCACCGCATTCGGCTGGCCGAGAGACTTACCGAACACGTACTGTTATTCAGGGAAACGGGATTCAAATCTCGCTCCACTATTCGAATTTAGGTTAACAGTGATTTTCCTAAATCACTTGAAGTGAATGCTGTGATAGTTCCTTTGAATAGGGCACTGACGATTTCCTTTCTCCTCCATGCCCTATTCGACCATGTGCTTCGTCCCTTATGACACGGTCGTTCACGGAACTTTAAATTTCGATTGTCTTTGATTTTTTTATCTAGCACGCCGTTCCAATACACAAAGAGAAACACAGAAGTCGTCTATTCCTTTTATATCAAATATCACTAATCTTTAACTCATTGGCTATTGAATCACGTTTCTTGTTACATAACGTCGATGGTTGCGTCCGGATAAGGCGTCATTTAGCCGCGCGGCTGCTCGAAACATGCGCCACACCACGGATGCAGGCAAAAAATGGTTCTGAGCACTATGGGACTTAACATTTGAGGTCATCAGTCCCCTAGACTTAGAACTAATTAAACCTAACCAACCTAAGGACATCACACACATCCATGCCCGAGGCAGGATTCGAACCTGCGACCATAGCAGCAACGCGGTTCCGGACTGAAGCGCCTAGAACCGCTCGACTACAGCGACTGGTGGATGCAGGCAGGTCGAGGCACTATTATATTATAGCGAACACTGATCTGTGTTCCATGGGGTCTGTGGTAGTAATCGATGAACATTACAGCGGAGCACCTGCAGCCCTTAATGCTTCATGCATTCACTGAGTGCGAAAGTATCTTCCAGTCGATTAACTGTCCATGTTACAAGGTCAGAAAGATTAACTGTTCGTATTACAAGGCCAGAACCTTACTGCAGTGGTTTGAAGAGCATGATCGTGAACTTACGTTTACGAATGAGCCACCAAATTTACCTCACAAGAACTGTTTATCCTGTGCATATACATCTGATGCCACATAGCTACCAATTAATTTTCGAGCCCACGTCACCCAGTATTGCATTCTGTAGCGGCACCACCGTTTAGGACAGGGAAAGTTAGTTTTGTGCAATATTCTGAGCACAAATTACAGCCAGGTACGGGCCGGATTCCAGTGAGTTACGCATACCAACAGTTGCGAAGTAGAATAGAGGCCACAGGGCCATCAAATTGCTGAAAGAGTATATGTAGCAGTTCTGCATGTCGCAAATCACAGGCAGAAGCGGCCCACCGGCCACCCTTATGAGTACGTGACGGGAAGCGGCGCGTATAGCAAAACAGAGGCACACAGCTGCATATAAATAGATCAGGTTTCTAACGAGATTCATTCAAGTGTGGCAGCTGCCCTGGATGGTGGGGCGTGTCACACCACCGGCTACATGCAGCAGGAGATGGAGTTCCAGCGTTCCAGGCCATGGCGGGTCACTGATTCGACTCCCTGAGGCCAATGCATGGCATTCAAGTGTAGCAGCTCCCCTGGACAGTGGGGCATGTCACACCACCAGCTACACACAGCAGCAGATGGGGTGCCAGCGTTCCAGTCCACGGCAGGTCGCTGGTTCGACCCTTTGAGGCCAACGAGAGGCATTCAAGTGTGGCAGCTCTCCTGGATGGCAGGGCGTGTCAACCACCATCTACACGCAGCAGCAGATGGGGCGCTAGCGCTCCAGTCTACGGTGGGTCGCTGGTTCGACCCTCTGAGGCCAACACGAGATCCATAGCCAGCGAGCAGTGGGCCACTCCACAGCTCGCTGCTGCGGGCAGTTGTCCTAGCTTGCAACACACGCCGGAGGCATCCCGAGGTGAGGGCCACAGATCTGGACTCCAGATCGCGGGAGCTTATTTTCGCCACGACCTCAGCCATGCCAGCGAGAAGCACGCAGCTAGCCACCTGCGGCTCACACTGAGCGGCGCTGAATCGGCAGGGATGCACACCACTGAGTCAACTGACAGCATCCTGACGACAACGCAACTCTGCTGGCGTACAAGGCTGACACACAGTGCGAGTACGGGCTGCTGAGGCAGCCATTCAGCACCAAGCCATTTCACAGACAGCGATGTGGTGTCCTCAGCATTGCGGGACCCAGTGATGCAGACCGAGGGGAACACGACACTGTAGTTGGAAACAATAAATCACTTGGAAAGCTCGGGCGAGTCTTAATATGGTGCCTTCTACCTCTTACCGCTACATCTGGTCATACTGATACTGGCAGAAGTTCCCACTACAATTCCAAAGACAGATGAACTCGCTATTAAGTAGGCGATCATAATGTTTAGGCTCCTCCGTGTGTAAGGAATGGTGGAGACCCAAGAAATCACGCCCAGTGCGAAGCTGATACTCACTGTTCCTCATGAGAATAGTACTAACAAACGATGTAAAACAACAATCACGTTCAAACGGCAAAGCAATATGGCGATTAACAAAGGATACAGCCACAAACGTGGACCATTAATCTAGAACAGACAATTAACTAAAATGAATCGTAGTAATTTAACTAAAGTTTAGGTTCACTGCACAAACTGCCACCACCAATGACTGTTCTTTTATTACTTTTCTACTAAATCTCCACTTATTGTAAGCTGATTATGAGAAATCTGAGAGAATAAACTTATCTCGAACTATGAGAAATTTATATATTAAGAAAAACGAAACACAGAAAGAAACTTGTGTTATTCTGCAGTCTTTCAGAGCCATTGAGATTGAAGGTGAAATCTTCTAAGTTCTTAGACAGCATGATGTTGCTCTTCAGGTATATAAAGAGGTTGCACAGAAATATGGAAACATCAAAAACACAACACATTACCTTTCCTAAGGAAAACTGTTGGCATTCTAAACAGCTTCCAGTCATCTCAGAATGAATAAATACGAGTATGTGACGTTTTGACAGTGTGGTCTAACGCACGGCTTTCCGGGCGGGTAGGAGCACCTGGTCCCTGGCACGAATCCGCCTGGCGGATTTGTGCCAAGGTCCGGTGAACCGGCCAGTCTGTGGATGGTTTTTAGGCGGTTTTCCATCTGCCTCGGCGAATGCGAGCTGGTTTCCCTTATTCCGCCTCAGTTACACTATGTTGGCAATTGCTGCGCAAACAAGTTCTCCACATATGCGTACACCACCATTCCTCTACCATGCAAACATAGCGGCTACACTCGTCTGGTGTGAGACGTTCCCTGGGGGGCCCACTGGGGGCCAAACCGCACAATAACCCTGGGTTCGGTGTGGGGCAGTGGAGGGGTGAAGTGGACTGCGGTAATCGGCGTGGGGTTGTGGACTACTGCGGCTGTGGCGGGGCCGGAGCC
Organism: Schistocerca piceifrons; assembly: GCF_021461385.2. Lineage (NCBI taxonomy): Eukaryota > Metazoa > Arthropoda > Insecta > Orthoptera > Acrididae > Schistocerca > Schistocerca piceifrons. The sequence continues at coordinate 807,637,362 of NC_060149.1, forward strand.
TCTCCGTCGGTTCTAGGTCTCCGGCTAACATACAATACAATACAATGTGACGTTTCCATGTGAATCTTACACAATCATTCCTGAAAACAGTGACAACTTCAGGTAATGATGACTGATGTGGATAGCGATGATACACCCATCTCTCCCAAGTGGAGCACAAAGGCTCTATAATATTGAGGTCTGGTGACTGGTGGCCAATGGAGATGTGATAATTCATCCTCATGCTCAAAAACCCAGTCCTGGTCTATGCGAGGTGTGTGAACAAGGCCCCGGTTGTCTTGGAATACTCCATCACATTGGGAAACAAACATTTTACCCTGGCATTGACCTGATCAGACAAAATGGTCACACAATCGTTGGCAGCAATGCGACTTTGCAGTGTAACCATGGGACTCATGGAATACCACGACATGGCTGCCCAAATCGTCACCGAACCCTTGCCATGTTTCACTCTTGACCCGTAGACTCGGCCACAAGTTGGAAACAGTGTGAAACAAGGATCATCTGATCAAATGACTTTCTTCTGTTGCTTCATAGTCCACATTTTATAACTTCGGCACAACGTTTTCCTTTTATGGCACAGATGAGTGATTTTGGAATTCCACCTCGCCCTGAAGTTCTCATCTTATCGAGCTCCATTCGTGTTTTTTTAGTGCTGATATGGTTCGCAAGTGCGCTATTCAGTTATATAGTGACTTAGCAGTTGTCGTTCTCTTATTTTTCGTCACAATCTTCACTGACCGTCTTTCTCGATCACTCTACACACGCTTTCGTCTCCGTTGCGTCTTATCGGATGATGTTTTCCCACTTTCCCTGTATGCGATGGGAATCTTCGATACGGTGCCTCTTGGAACACCAAAGTCTTCTGTACCCATCGTACGAGCACCAGAAATTTTCCCACGTTCGAGTTTACTTACCCCCAATATAATGCACTCAGAACTACATAGAACATTGCTTGGACTATGGTCAACACTTACAACATATTGAGAATATTGCATAGGTCCCGTCCGTGATCAAATAGAAGAGCGCAACCTGCAGACTTGGTTAGCATCTGCATTTATGTTCAAACAAACGTTTCTCTTGGTGTTTCCGTATTTTTGTCCATTCCCCACAACTATGAGGTGAGGAAGCATCGTCCGATCGCCCGTTTCCTGTTGCTCGAAAGTGGAAGCAGAAATGTTGCCAGCATAAAGGTGGAGGGATTCTGTGTATCTTGAAATGTGGAAGCATAAAATGGTGCATATAGCAAAAAGGTAGCACTTACCGCTTTTTTTACCAGGCACCTCTTTTCACACGAGATGAGAATGAGTATGAACAGCAGCTGATACAGCAAGAATTGACAAGCAAGATAAGATGGTTCAAAATGGTTCAAATGGCTCTGAGCACTATGGGACTTAACTTCTGAGGTCATCAGTCCCCTAGAACGTAGAACTACTTAAACCTAACTAACCTAAGGACATCACACACATCCATGCCCGAGGCAGGATTCGAACCTGCGACCGTAGCGGTCGAGCGGTTCCAGACTGTAGCGCCTAGAACCGCTCGGCCACCCCGACAGGCGGCAAGTTAAGATATTTCGAGAAATCCACTCTCCACAACTTGCTGACCCACGGGGAAATTTTGATTATAAAAGCATAGTTTCAACCCGCGAAAGACATTAATGTCGCATCATTGTATGTTTTAACTTCATTTTAACTCCTGTACAACCGTAAAAGCTAAGTCTGACAAATATATACTTCACTATTAACATATTTTTATTTCACTATTTTGTTTATTTAACATATATTTCACTATTTACAGTATTACATCTTACATCTTACTGATTAATCAAGCGAGGATTTTTTTTTTTCAATCTTGCAATTGCTGCAAGCACTTGAAGTGAGCAGAGTCCTTTCCTGCAGAAAAATGTAAATCTGAGATCTTTCACCTTCTGATTGTGGAGTCTGTCACTCAGGCAATTAAAAAACATGTTTCGTGTCAATAAATGCGACTCAGACATGTGCTTCATTCACTTTTACAGAATCTGCTAGCAGCAGTGGAAAATGTACAGTCTAGTACAGTCTTCCTAATCGAGAAGTGGAGAATACACGGTCTGTTACACTTACGCTGATCAAAGCAGTGGAGACCCTGTGGTTGAGTACACTTCCCCTGATCAAACACGAAAAAATCTACAAGCAGAAGAGGAGAATTTGCAGCGACAGAAGACCTAGTTAGGCTGAACTTTGTCGATTTTATTGTAGTAGAAATAATAGGTGAACTGTCAGAAAAACGTATTAACTGAGATAATCTCTGATAGCTTACTGTAAAGTCTGCATTTACAAGTTGAATATGTATTGGTGTGATGTATAATAGGCTGAACTTTTAAAAAGTCCAGACATTTCTTGAATGCCTGGTTTAATGTTTTGCCCACAAAGTTCCTCTAATTAAGCACCTCGTAAAATAAATGTTTCACTAGCTGACAGCTTTCTTTTGCCCAAATCAGGCGAGAAAAAAAAGATGCATCTTAATACAAAGAACGTGGGATTAATACAATCCACAATTCGTGATGAAATTCAAGAAAATAGTTCATTTGTGTGTTAACGCCAATAAAAATGGATTTTATGTAGTAGTAGGCATGAAACCACCCAGAGAGATAGCGGATAAAAACGTATTAATAAACTTTAAATCCTAGGGTAATGCTTGTTTTGAGTGGTCAATACTAGCCTCTGTATATTCTGTTGATTAATATTCAGAATTTGTGACTAAATGCACTGTTCAAAAGAATTAGGGGAACATGACTTTTGGTATCTGCCACACTGTCAGACACCAAAGGCTGAGGGCTGGGTATGCTACCGGATTATAACACGAATTGAGTACACAACAAGACATCATTACATTCAACGGGAGATGTCCGACCGGTCTCGAAAACGTAATGGAAACAATCGTCCATACCATGTTTCCTGCCATTATGTAGACAGGAGTGACACCACCAGCAATCGACCAGTGGTATAAACGCCCAGAAGATGACCCCTACGTTAGGTTGAAACCGGTAGGCGGTATAATAATAATAAATGCGATTAAGACTGTTTTTGAAATAATTGAGTGTTCAGGCGGTCTCCATACGACGTTACAATACAGAGATGGCCAGATATCGGTCCTCACGTGGGGTTGTAATGCTTCATTAGTGGTGGAATTGTGCGTTGTTCTTGTAGATATGCCATTGCCATAGATTTGGCTGATTATGGTGATAATACTGATATATTTATACAACTGGAAGACGTGGCAGTATCTTCCGGTTTTCCGTTTTGAATGTCTTCCTCCAGAGAGTGTCGAAAGTTTTGTAGTGGAAAACGTACCAGATGTTTCCAACATAGGGTATATTTTATAAGTTGATCTTGTATACCCCAGGAGAATTCTTAATTTATCTTTTCGTCCAGGAAAAATACCACCGCCATCCAATAGTAAGAAACCAAGGAAATTACTGTCGAACTAATATCATGAAAAGTGGCAAGACATCTGGCATGTCCCTTTTCATATGAGGATGACACTCTACTTAGAGGCTAATGAGGGGTTGAAATATGATAATAATGTTTAAATAAAAGCGAGTTGGTGTGCAGTTACTGTATGTACTGACTTCTTACTAAGTTCAAATATTAACTGCATTTAACATGGTATGGGTCTTATTTTCTTTTTAATTTTGTGAGTGCATGGGAACAGAGCAGAAAAAAGAGGCTTCTTGCATCCGCACGGGCATGCAGCCTCAGGCATTGTCTCTGTGAAAGTTACCTCACCGGGCAAGCCCTAGGGACTCCGAGATACTGTGCGTTTACGACCTGCCCTCAGCCGTACAGCTGAGCAGAAACCAGGGAAGAAACTTTATCAGCGGGAGGCCGGCGCTTTGTCATGTTCTGGAACGTGATTTCAGAGATAACAACCTTACGCTTTCCTAAGGAAACATAGCTTGCAGAAAAATAAGAGCCCAGCATCAGGCACATCACTTTTACTTTCAAAGGACTTGGTTAATTGCTGGGTGCGAAAATGTTTGGGATGTCACAGAGATGGAGCAATAGCAGTGACTTTCTTGAAAAACAGGTGAGTCAGAAGGTCATTGGCATTTTAATGTGACACATTTTCTTGGCATAATTTTTTGTGCAACAAGGAATCACACCACTGGACGGCTGAGGTTTCTTATTCATCAGCTGACGGGCATGGCCTGTTTGGTGGGATGAAAAGAGCAGGCTGCGCGATTCAACTAGTATGTAACAGTCGGTTATGGGATGGGGCTGCGGACGGATCGAAGAGTTTGTGCAGAGGTGGGCAGGCATGGATCTGGTGCACATTTAGCAGCTGATCTGGATCCGGATTTCATGTTGGCAGAAGCACGAGCCTCGACCTGTGTCGCAGAGGTGAAGGAATGACGGCATCTTTCTGCACATCTCCTGTTGGATATTTACGGTGAGCATCATCAACGGAACCAGCATTGTAGAACAACCCTTAGTCCACACTTGCTCAGATCACTGTTGTTATCTGCCTCAAGTTCAGCACTGCTGTAGCAGATGCATGTATTCCTCAATCTAACTGTCGTCGACGGGACGTTAAATCCAACCAATCTGTCAAGCCAACAGTCACTGTATTTGTTGTGACTTGGCAAGACAGCCAAGCCACTATGAGATAGCCGAAAGGCACGCGTTTAAGCTCACGCAGGCTGGCGTGAGGTCTGGAACAGTTAAAGGAGTTGAGTCTAGTAAAAAAAAGTACGTAGCTTCTGGAATACTTAACTTTAATCCATAATGGGTGAACATCGGACTGACGGTACATGCATCACAAGATAAATAGCAAATGATAAGGGCGCCTTGCTAGGTCGTAGCAAATGACGTAGCTGAAGGCTATGCTAACTATCGTCTCGGCAAATGAGAGCGTAATTTGTCAGTGAACCATCGCTAGCAAAGTCGGCTGTACAACTGGGGCGAGTGCTAGGAAGTCTCTCTAGACCTGCCGTGTGGCGGCGCTCGGTCTGCAATCACTGATAGTGGCGACACGCGGGTCCGACTTATACTAACGGACCGCGGCCGATTTAAAGGCTACCACCTAGCAAGTGTGGTGTCTGGCGGTGACACCACTGAATTCATTGGAGTAAAAGCTCGTGAGTAATTACAGAATGTCAGCTGCGTTTTGCCTGGTATAATTCTCCTAGGCCACTTTTTGTAATATCATTTAAGTTCTTTCATAGTGAGATGCGTTTAATGTGTGTTTTTAATTGAATAAATTAATGTATTCGTTTAAAACTTGCTTCTGTTAATACCTTCCGTTAATATCAAATTTAATATTACGAAATTCTCCACTTTAGAATCCACAGCTAGAGCCATAAATTCTTCACACTAGTCATTCCGTTGTTCATAATAATTTCAGCATGGGTCTTAGAGGTGGTTCCAGCTCTTGATTAACTTCCTGGGGCAGGGTAAACATTTTAAACATGCACTGGACTTTGCAATGATAAGAAGAACTATGTTATTAATTACAGAAATGTGAAGCAATGTTTGCAGCCTACAATGGTTTGTTAAGGCAAGCTCCCCTGCTGGAGTCGTACATTGACATTAACGTATAAAAATTCATGAATGCAAGCAGTGATTTCAAAGTGATGGACTATTGTGTGTATGGAAAAACCATACAAAATGTGCAAAATGTATGGAATATAAGACTAGCAACGTCCTGGGAAGACAGATTTGAGACAGCTATACTAATAGCCAAAAAGAATTTTCAAAGCAGCGCAATTTTTAACGAAAATTTTGTCACCATCGAACTAAGCAGGCCTAATATAGTCTTCGATAAATCTATTGCAGAGGGAATTGCCATTTTGGATATTTTGAAAACTCTCCTTATCGATATTCACTGCGGAGAAATATTAAACAAATTTCTGCCAATTCATGTGAAACTGTGCTACGCAGACTCCAATAGCTTTGTCTTCTACCTTTCAACTCCAAGTATCTACGAGGGTATCAGGAGTGATGCTCACACAAGTTTCCCTGGATTGAATTCCCAGAAAATAACAGATACCATACTCCACTGGTAACTAAAAAAAAAAAAAAAAGGTTGATTTGGTGAAAGACAAACTTACTGGTGAATCTATTACAGGATTTGTTGACCTATGAGCAAAAATGTGTGCTTTTCAGATCGAGTGTGGGTGGGTAATGTGCAGAGTAAAAGGTATAAAACAATCTACTGTTAATAGGTTAACGATAGATGACTGCAGCCACCGTGTGCTGCATTCGGAAGTACAAACAACAGTGCAGCATGTCTTTCATTCGAAGCAGCATGTTGTTTCTGTTATTATACAATATGAATTGGCTTTATCTGCGCAGGACGGTAAAAGTTTTATACTTCCTGAGAAGGTAAGTATTACAGCTCAGGGTCATTACCCCATGAAAAATGATGACTGATTTATTGTAAACGCCCATAAGAAGTGTAAATACCTGAAAATAACAAAAACACCTGAGTAAAATGTAAATTGTAGCTGATATGATTTCACATACTCATGTTCTCTTAAGTTCGATGTCTACTTTTCGATGCAAATTTAGTGAGATATCGTAATTGCTCAGAGAGTAAAAAGCATTATACATCAAAACATTGTATAAAAAATTGTAAAATTTTTTATCTTTAGAGTATTATTTTGTTTCTTCTCCTTCCCATTTCCTCTGTTTCTGCCTCATATAACATAAAATTAGCGAGTTGAACTCTATCATCTCACACCCTTCACAGACCCAGCTGGGCTGTGTGCTCAGGATACCTGAGAAGTGAGGAGATAACTCCTTCTCTGTGCTCTCTCTCTCTCTCTCTCTCTCTCTCTCTTGCAGCAATTGTGAGTGTGTCTATAGCTTGAGTATTTATACCTTTTATGGGCATGGTGCAAAAAATATTTGTTTAATGATGTGTGGCCACACATGAGAGATGACATTTTCTGTGGTGTATCAGCCGTATTTTAATGTGGAAACATTTTGTGCATACACACACACACACACACACACACACACACACACACACACACACACACACACACACACACATAGGTAACACGAAATTTATTGATAAGCCAGAGGTGAAAAGAGAGAGATAAAAAACATTTAATTTAAATAACGAGGAAATACAGAGGAGCAATTTGTTGCAATAGTGCTGGGCGATTAATTACAATTTTGGACAATTTGTTACAATTTCATGAAATATGAATGGAAATTTGTACAGTTTTGAGTGAAATTTGTTACAGTTTTCGGACGATTTGTTACAGGGTTGAGAGAAATTTGTTACAGTTTTGCTGCAACATGGACGGCGATTTGTTGCATGTTTGGGGTAATTTGTAACAGTTTTGAGGTAACTTGTTACAGTTGAGACACAGCTGTTACAGTTTGGGGACAAGATGATACGGTTTTGGAGGGGCAAGTTGATAGAGTTTGGGGGCAATTTGTTACAATTTTCTAGCAAGCTCATACATTTTTACTGTAACATGAAGGGCAGTAGTCACCCAAGGCAGAATGACGATCACTGATCGCCCAGGGGGGAATGGTGGCCATCCAATGGCGGATGGTGCTCACCCTCTAAAATAACCATCATTAGCACCAGGGGAAATGGCAGCCACCCTGTAATAAGGTCATCATTGTCCTCAACGGGAATGGTAGCCACCTAGAGATAATGGTTGTTATCTTGTAAAATGACCATCATTGCCCTCACAGGAAATGGTAACTACTTAATGGGAATGGTTGTCACCAAGAGGGGAATGGTGGTCACCCAGGGGGAATGGTGGCTACTTAAGGGGACTGGTGGTCACCCACAGGCATGGTGGCCACCTTGTAAAATGACCCTCACTCAATAGTGTGTGTGTGTGTGTGTGTGTGTGTGTGTGTGTGCGTGTACATAATTCAGAAGCAAATATCTTACGCCATTTTACATAAATAATACCTATCTTTGAACATGATGTCCTTTTTACACAATGAACTGCATTGTTTAAATATTAAACTGATTAAATGCAGAGGTATGTATGTGTACACGTATATTTTTGAGTTTCACAGTAACAATCCAGCTTGACACCATTTTATACCTCATTTTAATACTATACATGAGATTACTGATTAAATGCAGAGGTATGTATGTGTACACGGATAGTTTTGAGTTTCACAGCAACAATCCAACTTGACACCACTTTATACCTCATTTTAATTCTATACATGAGAAATACAAAGGTCTGTATGTGCAGACAAATATCTTTGACTTCCTCAGAAATAATGCACATTTTTTACTTTCAAGTGAATGATACAAAATATTATACTGTATATCTTCCACGTTGGTGATATTTTTTTGTCTAATTTTAATATTTCACTGAGATTGGCTGGAGATGAGGGAGAGCGGGTGTAGGGCATAAAGCATAACTGTGCTAGTTCTCCCATCTTGGATTTTCAAATTTATTTATTTATCTTACTTACCGAAACTAAATTCTAATTATGCACCTCATTTTAGTACTACTCTGTGATTGGTTGGAGAAGAAGGAGAGGAGAGAGGGGAAGGAGAGGAGTGTGTGGATTTAAGATTTCACTAATAAGGTTGATGACATCACTGATAAGATGGCCCCTACATGCAGGTAACCCGCACTGACATTAGAAATTTTCAAGGTCAAGTGACAGTCATCTTCAGTCGTGACATCATTAGTATCACATTCTTAAATACGGAATTTAACTGAAGAGTGTCCCAGAATGTTGGTAGGTATATTACCTCGAAGAAAACATTATTAAATTTATACGTAAATTAGGATTTTACATTGCTCAGCCAGAACATTATGATCACCGGCTGGCTATTGATATAAACCCGTCTAGGCGATAGCAGCGCCACCTAGCGAGGAATGATTGCTAGTCAGACACACGCATGGTGCATGTAGTATCAGTGAGTGTGCTGCCCGTCCATAGAACGGGGAACGAGGGCAGAGTGTGATGGCCTGGAGGCTCGGTACAAGCATTTCGGAAACTGCACGACTTGTCGGATGTTCGAGGAGTGCGGTGGTAAGTGTGTTCAACACGTGGCGAAACCAAGGGGAAACGACGTCTAGACGTCGTAGGGCTGGGCGGCCACTCCTGATTACAGATGTCGGACGTCGTAGGCTGGACAGATTGGTAAAATAGGACAGGCAGCGAACTGTGGCGGAACTAGCATAAGACTTCAATGCTGGGCAGAGTACAAGTGTGTCTGGATACACAGTGCACCGAACACTCCTAACGATGGGCCTCCACAGCCGACGAACCATGTATGTGCACCACGACATCGGCAACTACGGCTAAAATGGGCACATGACCATCAACAATGGATGTTGGCGTAGTGGCAGAGCACTGCATGGTCTGATGAATCGCTATATATTCTTCATCATGCCGATTCGAGGGCGCAAATCCGTCGTCTCCCAGGGGAACAGCTCCTTGACACCTATACTGTGGGGCAGAGAAAAGCTTCCAGCGTCTCCATTATGTTCTGGGGAACATTCACGTGGTCACCCATCGGTCTAGTGGAGCTCGTGCAGGGCACCATGATGGCCAAGGAGTATCGTACACCGTTCACAGAACACGTGTACACCTTTATGACAATCATGTCTCCCGACGGCAGTGGCATTTTTCAAAAAGATGATGTGCCATGGGGCAAGGCCAGGAGTGTAATGGAGTAGTTCGGAGAACACAGAGGTAAGTTCCAACTAATGTGCTGGCCCGCAACTCGCCATATCTGAACCCAATCGAACACACTTGGGATGTGATTGAACGTGGCGTCAGAGCTCGCTCAGCACTTGTGTGTGCTGATATGGTGCCAACTGACCCCAGCGACCTACGAAGACATTATAACTTCCATTCCACGACCGTCACCCTGTTATCCGTGCCAAAGGTGAACAGAGTGGCTATTAGGGAAGTGGTCACAATGTTCTGGCTGATCAGTGTACGTGATGCAAAATGTAGTATACGCAGATGCCACATCTGGCAGCAACAACAGCTCTGACCTAGTTGACACTGATTTGATGAGACACGTAAGTACACTACTAGCCATTAAAATTGCTACACCAAGAAGAAATGCAGATGATAAACGGGTATTCGTTGGACAATATACTAGAACTGACATGTGATTACATTTTCACGCAATTTGGGTGCATAATCCCAAGAACTCAGTACCTGGAACAACCAACTCTGGCCGTAATAACGGCCTTGACACGCCTGGCCATTGATTCAAATAGAGCTTGGGTGGCGTGTACAGGTACAGCTGCCCACGCAGCTTCAACACGATACCACAATTCGTCAAGAGTAATGACTGGCGTATTGTGACGAGCCAGTTGCTCGGCCACCATTGACCAGACGTTTTCAGTTGGTTAGAGATCTGGAAAATGTGCTGGCCAGGGCAGCAGTCGAACATTTTCTGTATCCAGTAAGGCCCGTACAGGACCTACAACACGCGGTCGTGCATTATCCTGGTGGAATGTAGGGTTTCGCAGGGATCGAATGAAGGGTAGAGCAACGGGTCGTAACTCATCTGAAATGTAACGTCCACTGTTCAAAGTTCCGTCAATGCGAACAAGAGGTGACCGAGACGTGTAACCAATGGCACCCCATACCACCACACCAGGTGATACGCCAGTATGGCTATGACGAATACACGCTTCGAATGCGTGTTCAATGTCGCCAAACACGGATGCGACCATCATGATGCTGTAAACAGAAACTGGATTCATCCAAAAGAATGGTGTTTTGCCATTCGTGCACCCAGGTTCGTCGTTGACTACACCATCGCAGGCGCTCCTGTCTGTGATGCAGCGTCAAGGGTAACCGCAGCCATGGTCTCCGAGCTGATAGTCCATGCTGCAGCAAACGTCGTCGAACTGTTGGTGCAGATGGTTGTTGTCTTGCAAACGCCCCCATCTGTTCACTCAGGGATCGAGACGTGGCTGCACGATCCGTCACAGCCATGCGGATAAGATGCCTGTCATCTCGACTGCTAGTGATTCGAGGCCGTTGGGATCCAGCACAGCGTTCCATATTACCCTTCTGAACCCACCGATTCCATATTCTGCTAACAGTCATTGGATCTCGACCAATGCGAGCAGCAATGTGGCGATACGATAAACCGCAATCGCGATAGGCTACAATCCGACCTTTCTCAAAGTCGGAAACGTAATGGTACGCATTTCGCCTCCTTACACGAGGCATCACAACAACGTTTCACCAGGCAACGCCGGTCAACTGCTGTTTGTGTACGAGAAATCGGTTGGAAACTTTCCTCATGTCAGCACGTTGTAGATGTCGCCACCGGCGCCAACCTTGTGTGAATGCTCTTAAAAGCTAATCATTTGCATATCACAGCATCTTCTTCCTGTCGGTTAAATTTCGCGCCTGTAGCACGTCATCTGCGTGATGTAGCAATTTTAATGGCCAGTAGTGTATGTCATTTCACGCTGTTTCAGCTTTGTGCCAGAATTCAATAATAGTAGTGGCATGCTAGTCCCTCGACAACCAGTGACGATATGTTTCTAGCGGCTGAGAGGTCTGGATGAAATGATGGCCAGAGCAACAGGAGAACCCGTCTGTATCGCACAGGCAACGTATAGTCTTGTACTATCTTTTTAAAAGGTAATATCACTTAGACCTCAAAGACAAAATGCGGCGACCAGCCTTAACACATCAGAAGTATAATGGCAGCTGTCTGGACTACAGGCTGCGCGAACCAAGGGTGATCGTGTTGTTGTTGTTGTTGTTGTTGTTGTGGTCTTCAGTCCTGAGACTGGTTTGATGCAGCTCTCCATGCTACTCTATCCTGTGCAAGCTTTTTCATCTCCCAGTACCTACTGCAACCTACATCCTTCTGAATCTGCTTAGTGTATTCATCTCTTGGCCTCCCTCTACGATTTTTACCCTCCACGCTGCCCTCCAATACTAAATTGGTGATCCCTTGATGCCTCAGAACATGTCCTACCAACCGATCCCTTCTTCTGGTCAAGTTGTGCCACAAACTTCTCTTCTCCCCAATCCTATTCAATACTTCCTCATTAGTTATGTGATCTACCCATCTAATCTTCAGCATTCTTCTGTAGCACCACATTTCGAAAGCTTCTATTCTCTTCTTGTCCAAACTATTTATCGTCCATGTTTCACTTCCATACATGGCTACACTCCATACGAATACTTTCAGAAATGACTTCCTGACACTTAAATCTATACTGGATGTTAACAAATTTCTCTTCTTCAGAAACGCTTTCCTTGCCATTGCCAGCCTACATTTTATATCCTCTCTACTTCGACCATCATCAGTTATTTTGCTCCCCAAATAGCAAAACTCCTTTACTACTTTAAGTGCCTCATTTCCTAATCTAATTCCCTCAGCATCACCCGAATTAATTAGACTACATTCCATTATCCTTGTTTTGCTTTTGTTGATGTTCATCTTATATCCTCCTTTCAAGACACTGTCCATTCCATTCAACTGCTCTTCCAAGTCCTTTGCTGTCTCTGACAGAATTACAATGTCATCGGCGAACCTCAAAGTTTTTATTTCTTCTCCATGAATTTTAATACCTACTCCGAATTTTTCTTTTGTTTCCTTTACTGCTTGCTCAATATACAGATTGAACAACATCGGGGAGAGGCTACAACCCTATCTTACTCCCTTCCCAACCACTGCTTCCCTTTCATGTCCCTCGACTCTTATAACTGCCATCTGGTTTCTGTACAAATTGTAAATAGCCTTTCGCTCCCTCTATTTTACCCCTGCCACCTTTAGAATTTGAAAGAGAGTATTCCAGTCAACATTGTCAAAAGCTTTCTCTAAGTCTACAAATGCTAGAAACGTAGGTTTGCCTTTCCTTAATCTTTCTTCTAAGATAAGTCGTAAGGTCAGTATTGCCTCACGTGTTCCAGTGTTTCTACGGAATCCAAACTGATCTTCCCCGAGGTCGGCTTCTACTAGTTTTTCCATTCGTCTGTAAAGAATTCGTGTTAGTATTTTGCAGCTGTGACTTATTAAGCTGATAGTTCGGTAATTTTCACATCTGTCAACACCTGCTTTCTTTGGGATTGGAATTATTATATTCTTCTTGAAGTCTGAGGGTATTTCGCCTGTTTCATACATCTTGCTCACCAGATGGTAGAGTTTTGTCAGGACTGGCTCTCCCACGGCCGTCAGTAGTTCCAATGGAATATTGTCTACTCCGGGAGCCTTGTTTCGACTCAGGTCTTTCAGTGCTCTGTCAAACTCTTCACGCAGTATCATATCTCCCATTTCATCTTCATCTACATCCTCTTCCATTTCCATAATATTGTCCTCAAGTACATCGCCCTTGTATAGACCCTCTATATACTCCTTCCACCTTTCTGCTTTCCCTTCTTTGCTTAGAACTGGGTTTCCATCTGAGCTCTTGATATTCATACAAGTCGTTCTCTTATCTCCAAAGGTCTCTTTAATTTTCCTGTAGGCGGTATCTATCTTACCCCTAGTGAGATAGGCCTCTATATCCTTACATTTGTCCTCTAGCCATCCCTGCTTAGCCATTTTGCACTTCCTGTCGATCTCATTTTTGAGACGTTTGTATTCCTTTTTGCCTGTTTCACTTACTGCATTTTTATATTTTCTCCTTTCATCAATTAAATTCAATATTTCTTCTGTTACCCAAGGATTTCTACTAGCCCTCGTCTTTTTACCTACTTGATCCTCTGCTGCCTTCACTACTTCATCCCTCAAAGCTACCCATTCTTCTTCTACTGTATTTATTTCCCCCATTCCTGTCAATTGCTCCCTTATGCTCTCCCTGAATCTCTGTACAACCTCTGGTTCTTTTAGTTTATCCAGGTCCCATCTCCTTAAATTCCCACCTTTTTGCAGTTTCTTCAGTTTTAATCTACAGGTCATAACCAATAGATTGTGGTCAGAGCCCACATCTGCCCCTGGAAATGTCTTACAATTTAAAACCTGGTTCCTAAATCTCTGTCTTACCATTATATAATCTATCTGATACCTTTTAGTATCTCCAGGGTTCTTCCATGTATACAACCTTCTTTCATGATTCTTAAACCAAGTGTTAGTTATGATTATGTTGTGCTCTGTGCAAAATTCGACCAGGCGGCTTCCTCTTTCATTTCTGTCCCCCAATCCATATTCACCTACTATGTTTCCTTCTCTCCCTTTTCCTACACTCGAATTCCAGTCACCCATGACTATTAAATTTTCGTCTCCCTTCACAATCTGAATAATTTCTTTTATTTCATCATACATTTCTTCAATTTCTTCGTCATCTGCAGAGCTAGTTGGCATATAAACTTGTACTACTGTAGTAGGCGTGGGCTTCGTATCTATCTTGGCCACAATAATGCGTTCACTATGCTGTTTGTAGTAGCTTACCCGCATTCCTATTTTCCTATTCATTATTAAACCTACTCCTGCATTACCCCTATTTGATTTTGTGTTTATAACCCTGTAGTCACCTGACCAGAAGTCTTGTTCCTCCTGCCACCGAACTTCACTAATTCCCACTATATCTAACTTCAACCTATCCATTTCCCTTTTTAAATTTTCTAACCTACCTGCCCGATTAAGGGATCTGACATTCCACGCTCCGATCCGTAGATCGTGTTATGTACCCAATAGTACCTCCTGCCTTCATACCGTTTGCTGTCCCATGTGACGATTATGAATGCAACGTTCGTTCTCCTCAGATCCTCCGCAGATGGACACGTCCATCGTTATGCTGTACCCAGAACCGGGACACATCTGGAAAGATGAAATGGTGCCACTTACGTGTCCAATGTTGTCGTTGAGCTCCCCACTGTCTCTTTGTTGCCCTGTCAAGGGAAGCCAAAATAGCAGTAGCCTTGCTGACAGTCTGTGGTGCTTCAGACCTTGCTCTGCTGTCTATGGGGACACTTGTCTAGCTGTATGGCTGAGTGAACAATATGTTTGTCCTTTCAGGCCGGCCGGGGTGGCCGAGCGGTTCTAGGTGCTACAGTCTGGAACCGCGCGACCGCTACGGTTGCAGGTTCGAATCCTGCCTCGGGGGTGGATGTGTGTGATGTCCTTACGTTAGTTAGGTTTAAGTAGTTCCTAGTTCTAGGGGACTGATGACCTCAGAAGTTAAGTCACATAGAGCTCAGAGCCATTTGAACCATTTTTTTGTCCTTTCAGGCGCTGGTCAGGTGGGGTAACTGAGATTCTGCACAGCATTGAGAAAGACACTTCCGAAATCATTGACTGTGTAATCACAGTGACAATCGTGGGGTCCTGATCATTGTCAGCAACAATACCTCAGAACAATAAGACGCAGGTCACACTGAGATGATACGATATGCGATACGACACGTTGCAATGAAGGTCGTTGCCACACTTATTGGTGCGATACTTGTGTTCCGATTGGGATGTATGATATGTGATACAATACGTGATGAAATTCGCTATTCGACAAGGAACACGACAACGTTAATCACATTTCTGTTTCAGTTCCAATCGCAATCATGAGCTCTTCTGAAGAGGACTTTATTGTGGCTTAGTATTATTTAAAGCTCAAAAAACTGAAAAACAAAAGGAAACTGTGGTGTCACCGCCAGACACCACACTTGCTAGGTGGTAGCCTTTAAATCGGCCACGATCCATTAGTATACGTCGGACCCGCGTGTCGCCACTATCAGTGATTGCAGACCGAGCGCCGCCACACGGCAGGTCTAGAGAGACTTCCTAGCACTCGCCCCAGTTGTACAGCCGACTTTGCTAGCGATGGTTCACTGACAAAATTACGCTCTCATTTGCCGAGACGATAGTTAGCGTAGCCTACAGCTACGTCATTTGCTACGACCTAGCAAGGCGCCATGTTCAGTTACTATTGATATTGTAAATAATGTCCAGACAAGAGCTACGTTCAACATTAATGAATTAAAGTTAAGTATTCCAACAAGTACCACCTTTTTTCTGAAGTCTGAATTCCTTGTCCTGTTCCAGACCTCACGCCAGCCTGCGTGAGCTTAAACGCGTGCCTTTCGGCTTCCTCCAAACTCCGTGGGTTGGCTCCTGCCAATCCACAACAGAAACATTGGGTGCACCAGTACAATGATACAGATATCAAACACATTCAGCTGTGGTTTGTTATGAACTCTCCCAACAGAAACACAAATTCCACGAATTCTACAGAATGAGTCCAGACAGTTTTCACTTTTTGGAGCAACTAGTATCAGCTACTCTGTCAAAGTAGGACAAAAATTTTCGACTTGATACTTCTCCAGCTGAAAAGCTACTCGTTACAATAGGGTAAGTTGGTGCAAGTGTTCGAGTGATGTTGAAAATGCCACTACGAACAGTTTATGTTTAGGAAGACCGTCTAGTCACTTTCTTCAGTGTGTTACCTACATAAATAATGCTTACAAATTAATAAAGGTAGGATAGTATTTCTATAACCGTTCAATTTCACAAAGTAGTATATGATTTAGCTTGAGGAATATTCAGAAGAAAAATTGCTGCATTTGAAGAGATATCAGTGACCATCGATGGTATAGCATTGGGTGGTGAATTTCACGTAAGGATAGACTATGTGTTTGAAGAAATTGAGAAACTTCGCAATGATAAGGAAAATCCCGACATGTCCCCTTCGTCTTAGTCCAGTTGTTCATTCACAAGTAACAGGGAGCATAGAATGAAAAAAAAGACAAAAAACAAAATCCAGTCAGTATAAGAAGCTATGAGTCCTGGTGTCTTTTCATTCCAGTAAAATTTTTTTCGGCTTCGGCTTAGAACGGCAACATATGGAAAAGAGAAACACAAGGCAGCTCCGCACTCCGCAGGTCATAGCAGTTGGTAATATTAGGCCAACGTAGGATATTATACTGTTACAGTTCGTTGCTTAGTTGCCACACTGATAGCCTCTAGCAAACAGGAAGATAAACGTATTTCGCTTTTCTCTGTATTCTAATGATACTTCAATCCCAGAAATATACCGTTTAAATTCTCGAAATATTTTTTTCTGAATGTTCGTAGAAAAAGTTCTTAGTGAATAACATGTATTTTTACTCCAGAAACTCTAACAACGTCGATATTCGGTTCCTAATTTTTCATATCGACATGTATAGACCGTACAGTAATGGAGGTTAAAAAAGTCAGTTTCCCAATCATCTGCCGGCCGGTGTGGCCGAGCGGTTCTAGGCGCTTCAGTCTGGAACCGCGCGACCGCTACGGTCGCAGGTTCGAATCCTGCCTCGGGCATGGATTTGTGTGATGTCCTTAGGTTAGTTAGGTTTAAGTAGTTCTAATTTCTAGGGGACTGATGACCTCAGATGTTAAGTTCCATAGTGCTCAGAGCCATTTGAACCATTTGAACAGAATGATCTAAGTACATAGGAATATGGATGTCACTTCTCTTGCTGTTTGAGTAACTACATCAACTCACTTCAAATATTAGACAATGTTGTGCACATCGACCCTACTTCAGTAGTTTACCTTTTATTTATGCCCTTTATTTAGACACTATTGCGGAAAATACGAACGGGGTCTATGCGTCTTCGGGAAACATTGGTCTCACTACCACTACTGCCGCTAATATTTGCGTGGCTCATCGCTCTTCAGTCGATACCATTTAGGCAACTTGTATGTATTTGTATTAAGTGTAACTCTGGAATGCAGATGGCTGTGACGACTGTTTGTAAAGGTTAGTGTCGTGCTAATAATGACAAGCGAGGCGACAGTGATTGAAACCCGGAGCCTGCAAATAACATGCCCCACTCAAAAGCTCCAAAGGTGGCACCGAGCTTCACACTCCAATATGGCGGACGAATCTCGTTGAACATTGTACCTTGCCTTAATTTCATTAAACACTGCAAAATGGTTTGAAATTCAACCCAGAACATTGCGCACAGTCAGGTGATTATGAAATTTACGCCACCACGTTTAGTTTCCACTTCTGAAGATTATTGTTAAACTTTCTTTCACCAGTAGAATTTGAATCGATTACATCCAAGTCAAGCCCCACCAAGTAATAGCACATTAGTGGCTTGGCCTATGGAAGCCTGGGCTTGGAGGCAAGTTCATAAGAAATTTAATCTAAGTCATATACTAAAGAAGTATCGTGTACTTTTTTAGCAGCTTCAGTTAGGTCCTAGTAATTAAGTGCACGAATTCCTAAGGGACCAAACTGATGAGGTCATCGGTCCCTATACTTAACACACTACTTAAATTAACTTGTGTTAAGAACAATACAGACACCCATGCCCGAGGGAGGACTCGAATCTCCGGAGGGAGTGGCCACGCAATCCGTGACATGGCGCCTCAAACCACGCGGCCACTCTGCTCGGCCGTGCTAGGTAGTCCTACAGTTTTCTAGTTGGGTGCAAAAGCCACCTTAAAATTCGAACACTCCAACGGTTGTGCTAGATTTCTCTCTTCAGGAAACCAGTGACTAGTTCTTAGAAACTACGAGATTTCCTGCTTCCGGAAAACATCGAATATTAAATTGCGGAGCTAAATTCGTCGACTAACTTCTGCAATAATTGCTACTCACGACATACACGGTATAACTAAGGTTACTCGTCAGTAGAAACACTATTAGTCGAGATTCCACAGCCACAGTGAGTAGTGAGTAACGTGTTAAGTAAATGAGAAGCTGGAGCGCACTGTTCAAATGAATGAAAGAAATTACATGCGTACCGGGGAACTTGAAGGCTATCCGGGACGTAACACTGAACGCGTTGCCCTCATTCCTGTATCACAAGGTCACACGAGCGATGAGGCTCTGCTTCCATCTCTCCATCCTGTCCCACAGGAGCGTAAAATGGAACGTCTGATCTTACCTGACTCGTGTTGGAGTGAAGGTTAAACGATCACAGTCACCTGGGTTTTCATTCGTTAGCGTTAGCCTGCAAGGGCTTCATTAAAAAAGTTCCGTTACTTCCACCGTTGATGTAGAACTATTTGAGACAGGATTGCCCCTTTACGTCGTACGACAAAATAGTAATTCGTTGGACTGACAGGTGCGTCTAGTGCCAATCGTATTTCCAAAACTTGGTTTTATCATTAATTTTATTATGATTGATCAAATAAGGCTAAGGCTGATTCATGTCCACAGCAGTGTCGAATTTGAAACACGACGTCTTCTTCTGCGACCAGATTTTTAACGAGATAATAAAAGCCATCGAAAAATTAGTGCCGGACGCTGGTGGCCGAGCGGTTCTAGGCGCTTCAGTCTGGAACCGTGCGACCGCTACGGTCGCAGATTCGAATCCTGCCTCGGGCATGGATGTGTGTGATGTCCTTAGGTTAGTTAGGATTAAGTAGTTCTAAGTTCTAGTCCCATAGTGCTCAGAGCCATTTGAATTTTTGAAAAGTTAGTCTCGATGTAGTCTATAACCGAGATGGTGAAGTGCTTAAGACAATGGATCTGTATCCTGGAGAAGCGAAGTTCAAATTCCAAAATGGCCATTTCGACGTCGTTTCACTGCAAAAGAATATTGAGTTCGTTACTTCTACAAGGTCAGGGCCGCATCCCTCTCGTGCCCATCACTGGATGAGCTAATGACCTTGGCGTCATCGACAAATGTGAACTGTAACCATCTGTTCTTATGTTTGACGAAAGACTAATTTATCATAGCACAACAGCTCAAACGTGCCTATCAGAATTATATGCACCGCATTGTACACGGTTGGGTCACATTAATGTGACCACCGCCTGTGCTTGACGTCAACGACCAATAACCACTCACATACGGCAGATGGCATCAATAGCAGTGGAGTGTACAAAAAGCGAGTCGGAGGAACACGGAAAAGAGTGCAGTTGTTGTCGTAATGCGCAAATGGAGCGATTTATCTGATACCTAGAAGCCACGATCATTGATTTTCGGGTAAAGGGTGAAACCATTTACGAAATGGCTAAGTTTGTAAACTGTTCGCATATCTTATTGATTAAAGTATAGCGTGCATAGCAAAATGGCGTTACGAAAAACCGGCGATGAGGGAACTGTGGTGCAACGTGCAACTGTTGAGCTACCGACCGCCCAGATGAACCAAGGGGCTAGCAACAGTGTCTCCTCAGCGACCGTCCAGCGAACGCTGCTTGTATGGGTCCTTGGTTCGAAGCGTACAAGGATGAGTTTACCGTACTCTCCTGGTCACCAAACTCTCCTGACTGAAACCCAACCGAGAATCTGTGGGACCACCTCGATAGGGCTGTGCACTTCATGGATCCTCAACCGAGAAACCTAGTGAAGCCGGCCATGTTACTGGAGTCAGTATGGCTCCACATCACTGTCGGTGCCTTCCAGTACCTCACTGACTTTTTTCCTGCACGTCTCGCAGTGGTCCGCACTGGAGAATGTGGTTACTCAGGCTTTAGACGCATGGTCACATTAATGTGACTGGAAAAGGTATGACGACCCTTCCAGAGCCGCGGTTTTGTTTTGATGAGATGACCAACAGTCTCCACGGTCTTTCTGGTCAGAGTCTACGGAATCCACAGATGACTTATCTCAGAAAGATGATTTCGGTTTCAACATGACCCCTTCCCTTTCTAAGGGGATGAACTATATGAGTATCTCTCTTTTTTAAAAGAATGAAAAGCAAATGCAACAGCAACAGCTGCATTACTTCTACGTCAATACAAAATAAGCAAATGTACTACACACATTAAAAAAGTTTTGCATCACCCCGGTTCCCAGAAGTCCTGAAGGTAGACATTGACTGTGGATATTGTATCACAGACACAGTCCCTTTAAATGTTCAGAGATTTCACTGAACCCGCCCAAAGTTGCAAACAACCATGCATGAGCAGCGCCTATTAGACGGAGGGAGTCCGACAGCCGATCAGTTCCAGTCATTCCACCAGGAAGGAGGTACATGCCTCATGTTGTCTGTAGTTCAACCATGCCTAGACGGTCGATACCGCGGTTCGATCGCGTCCGCATTGCTGCTATGTGCCAGGAAGGACTCTCAATAAGGGAAGTGTCCAGGTGTCTCGAAGTGAACCAAAGCAATGTTGTTTGGACATGGAGGAGATAAAGAGAGGAGAGGAACTGTCGATGACATGCCTCGCTCAGGCCACCCAAGGGCTACTACTGCAGTGGATGACCGCTACCTACAGATTATGGTTCAGAGGAACCCTGACGGCAACGCCACCATGTTGAATAATGCTTTTCGTGCAGCCACAGGACGTCGTGTTACGACTCATACTGTACGCAATAGGCTGCATGATGCGCAGCTTAACTCCTGACGTCCATGGCGAGGGCCAGTTTTGCAACCACGACACCATGCAGCGCGGTGCAGATGGGCCCAACAACATGCCGAAAGGACTGCTAAGGACTGGCATCACGTTCTCTTCACAGATGAGCGTCGCATATGCCTTCAACCAGACAATCGATGGAGACGTGTTTGGAGGCAACCCAGGCAGGCTGAACGCCTTGGACACACTGTCTAGCGAGTGCAGCAAGAAGGAGGTTCCCTGCTGTTTTGGGGTGGCATTATGTGGGGCCGACGTACGCCGCTGGTGGTCATGGAAGGCGCTGTAACGGCTCTATGATACATGAACGCCATCCTCCGACCGATAGTGCAACCATATCAGCAGCATATTGATGAGGCACTCGTCTTCATGGACGACAATTCGCGCCCCCATCGTGCACATTTTGTGAAAGACTTACTCCAGGATAACAACATCGCTCGACTAGAGTGGCCAGCATGTTCTCCAGACATGAACACTATCGAACATGCCGGAGATAGATTGGAAACGGCTGTTTATGGACGACGTGACTCACCAGCAACTCTGAGGGATCTATGCGGAATCGCCGTTGAGGAGTGGGACAACCTGGACCAAACGTGCCTTGATGAACTTGTGGATAGTATGCCACGACGTATACACGCATGCATCTATGTAAGAGGACGTGCTACTGGGTATTAGAGGTACCGGTGTGTACAGAAATCTGGACCACAACCTTTGAAGGTCTCGCTGTATGGTGGTACCACATGCTATGTGTGGTTTTCATGAGCAATAAAAATGGCGGAAATGATGTTTATGTTGATCTCTATTTCAATTTTCCCTACAGGTTCCGAACTCTTGGAACCGAGGTGATGCAAAACTTTTTTTGATGTGTGCACAAGGGCAATACTTGACGTAAACTACAAGGTTAAATCTAGTTTTATACCCAAGGCAGCTGTCTGAGAAGCTGCAGATTCTCAATAAATTTGGAGTCTCAGAAGAATTTTTATACCAGGCAACCAGCAGAGTGTACTCCACTCACAGCAGCGCGGGGTAGCTGAGCGGTCAAAGGGCTCATTGACACGGTTTTCGTGGCTCCCCCCGCCGGAAGTTCGAGTCCTCCCTCGGGAATGGGTGTGTGTGTTGTCCTCAGGGTAAGTTAGTTTAAGTTAGATTAAGTTGTGTGTAAGCCTAGAACCGATGACCTCAGCTGTTTGGTCCCATAGAAACTTACCACAAATTTACTCCACTCACGGCAATTAAGAGACGAGCAACATCGAGACTTGATCATTAAGGAATGGAAAAATGTTCTCTTCACAGGTGAGTTCCATCGTGAGTACGGAAAATTATTCTTGTTTAACGTTCGTCTGAAGGGAAAGTGGTAATTAATACAATCACAGGGCCATCTTCATTGGCATTCCTAGAAAGTCAGGTAACGTTCTGCGATTCAGAGAAGGAGTACTGCACCTGTGTCCGTGAGACTTTCAATAGGAGCTTTGGCCAAACCTTCATCGTGGATGATAATGTCCATCTACGTCGAGCTGCTCTTGTTTACGATTTTCTTGACGCTGAAGACAGCATCACTTTGACTCTGAAGTTTGTTCATCTGATTTGAATCCTCTAGAGTTTAGGGCAATTAAGAGACAACCCGTCTGCTGCTACCACACATTTTCACGGTTTTCTCATTCATTGTATCAACTGCCAATAAAATTCCTGAACCTCTTGATGTCTGTCACGTCCGTGTGGCAGCTAGAGATAACAGTATCCCATATTACTTCTGTTGGTGAAGAAGAGATTTTACTTTTTGTTTGCATTTTTTAAAAAAATACATATATTACACTTGGAACTATCCAAATACACGTTCTTGAACTCTTTGTAAAGAAGTCTTACGGTTAAGCTTACATTATTCTGCATCCATCTGACGTGCTTGTAGGCAATTTTCTCTCATTTCTTCATTAAAATTAATTTTTGAATGCTTGTGAATTCATTGGGTTGATCTGTCTACCCGCAATAACCTGAACATTGTACAGTATGTCCTCTGTTTCTTTTCAGGTTGCTTTACCGTGCCGTTTTCAGCTCTTTGTTTAGGTCCTGTATCTTTTTAATATTCCTGCTCTGGTTGATATTTTACCTAATAATCATTGTTGCATGTCGTTACATCAACTGTGCACCCCAACGCCCTCACGGATTTTTGTCAAATATGTATGGATTACTTTGTGTAATGCGAAAATCAGTGTTGTTTATCACATAATTGAGAAAAAACATGTCTTAGAAAGAGAAATCTGGATGTTGGAGAGCAATAACTGATGGCAGCAATTAACTTCTAAGGACGTAATATAGAGAGAAACTTCGTATGTTCTATTCGTGTGAACGAGGGAGGGTGCCCTGGAATGCTACTGATAGTCAACGAGGAGCGTATTGGAGAAGAATCGTGACGACTTTTTCCGAAAATTCGGATGAAGGTAGAAGGAGGAGCACTATTTCGCAGTGGGTGTTATTATCTAAGATATGTTAGTAATAGCAATACATTAGTTACAAATAAACGAACAAAATGCCAGCAGAGCTTTTTTTCTGTTCCCAACTTTCTGCAAGATGTTCGATGTTACAGATGTTGAGTAATCTTAATTAATTTCCATTACGTCAAATGGAAGCCATTTGATGACCTTCCAGCAGATGCCTCAACCCTGCACAGTAATAAGCCTGAGCAAGAGAACCAGCGACAAGAGACAAACTTTCAATGATGACGTAAAGCTGCAGGTGTCTTCTAGTGTTTCAAGGGCACAAGGGGTTCAGGAACATGGGCGTACAGTCGTGGCCGCACTATTGGTTGGTTCAAATGGCTCTGAGCACTATGGGACTCAACTGCTGTGGTCATCAGTCCCCTAGAACTTAGAACTACTTAAACCTAACTAACCTAAGGACATCACACACATCCATGCCCGAGGCAGGATTCGAACCTGCGACCGTAGCAGTCGGACGGTTCCGGACTGCGCGCCTAGAACCGCGAGACCACCGCGGCCGGCCCGCACTATTGAAAGTTCAATGCAACGAGCGAGAACTGAAGCATAAAATTTACTCCTGGTCTACAATGTATATTTCTAAAGAGACTATGATGTTAGAAACAGTTTTTTACATTCTCATTAAACATTCAGGTAAGTGGGGAAAGTCATTCTGCGTGTCCACGGGAGTTAACAAGAATTATAACAAATAGCTGAGTCCTATGTGAAAGTGCTTTTATTTATACAGCATGGAGTTTGGTGCGTAGGTTACGGTGTCATTATCTAAAGGAAGTGAGAGAGCTTAGACACAAAAAACAGACTTCATTGATGACTATTGAAAAGAGATTACTAATTAAAATTGACACACTGATAAGGGTTTGATTGATAGGTAAGTCATTATTATTCATTTCGAATAACAGCTGATTAGTAGACATTGGTAGATTCTCACAAATATTTCGTTCCAGTGTCGTAACATTTACCGAGCTACGTTAACAGGCTTTCGATTTAAGAGGCTTGAATACTGAGAAAAAGCTGTACTTTGTCTAGAAATAGCGGACTTGGAATGTTAAATTCTTGGGAAATTTTGAGCAGCCCTTAGGTTCTTGATCTGATTCAAGTCCTGACCGTATACATGCGGCGTCCTGCGCTGTTTCCGCTTGACCTCTCCGCGTCGTGCGGTGCGTCGTGACCCATGCGTGGACCGTCGTACCTCGACTCAGGAATGGTGACACATTTCCTTCTATGACAAATCTCACGCCTGTGTTATTTGGCAACATTATAGCTTAACGCGGCGCTGTATAAGTCAACTATGTAGTACAGATAGATTATCGTCAAACATCTCGAAGGAGTTACACCAAAGCTACTTAAGATCCTCGACTATCTCTAGTTCTTCTTACGAGCATACAAGCTTCACCGCAAGGTTCTGTAATTCCAAATCGTACGATTTCTGTATGCTACGAGTGAGGTGGTGCAGTGGTAAGATACTGGATGGGCATTCGAGCTCAAATTCCCGCCCGGTCATTCCCATTTGGGTTTTCATAGTTTCCGGAAATAGTTTAATGTAAATAACGGGGCGGTTGCTTTCAAAAGGAGAGGACCGCCCCTTTTCCAGTCCGAGCTTGTGCTCCGTCTCTGATAACCTCGACTGTCATCGACGAGACGCTAAGTCTTAGTCTTCCTTCTGTTTATGGAATACTCCGTCGGTTCTCGGAGGAACGTAGATATGTTAAAAACTTTAATACACAGGGATAAAATTCCACAATAATATTTATTTAATAGTTCGTTATGAACCGGCTTTCAGCTTCTTAGGCCGTCGTCACATAATACTAAACAGGTAGTCCATAAAACTTTATCGAGAGTTCATAGCTGTACAAAGATATGTGACATTTTATGACTGTATCGATACAAAACACAAGCATAATATAATAGCCAAAGAGACTCTGAAACAATAAAACTCACCTTAGAATAAATTCAAATATTTCGGCTTCTTAGGCCATCGTCACATAATACTAAACAGGTAGTCCATAAAACCTAATCGAGAGTTCATAGCTGTACAAAGATTGTTGTACAAAGATATGTGACATTTTATGACTGTATCGACACAAAACACAAGCATAATATAATACCCAAAGAGACTCTGAAACAATAAATTTCACATTACAATACATTCAAATATTAAAGCTATATGAGTATACTAGCCAAATATGTTGTAGAAGTGAGTAATGACACAGGCTACTATGTTATGTGGATATATGGACAAGCTGTTGAACGTAATGAACAGACCGGAAAAAAGAGGAGGGGGGGGGGGGGGAGGGCAGAGAATTAAGTCTGAGAAATGTAGATGTGGAACAATTATAACAACCTTATTATTTAATGGTGAGAGAAATAATGTCTGACTGCTGCTACTTTGGTGAGGGTGAGTAATAGAACTTTTTTGGTCATTAAGGACCAGTTGAGGATTCTTTGACTGGTGTTTTTTAATGACCAGAATTTAGAGTAATGTTAAGTTTCTGCCTTCAGTTCCTGTATGGAGAAATCATATTTCATATAACATGAATGGCAATCATTCAGAGAGTATTAAGCAAATTTGGACTCTTCCTTTATCAGTGTACAACTCCTTTCACGCTCAGTCAGTCTATTATTTATAGCCGTAACTGACTGGCCTACATATGATTTGTCATAGAGACTGCAGGAAATACTACAAATTACAACCGGTTCTAAAGATGGAATCTTCCCTTTACTGTTGAACAGAATGTGGGCAACAGTGTTCCTAGTGTAAAAAGCTGGAGTATATTTCCTTCTACATTGCTCAAACACTACTTCTATGCACCAAAATGACACGATAATATATTTAACTTACAGATCCTGTGAGGTGTGAACGTTATTTCTTAGTTTTCGAGGTCCCTGTTTGAACACATTTTGGACGAATTAGGACCACGTCTGCTCGATGGCTACCTGTCAGTATCTACGTATCTTATAGTAGGAAATATAGTGGCATGTCCCTCAGAGTATGAAGAAAGGCCCCGTCTTATAGCTGAGTCTGTATCTATGAGTGGGACCCGATTCTTTAATAAATTCATAGTGTTGCTTTATAACACTGTTGATCTCACTTTTTCAAAACAATTGTCCCTCTAGCCTCAATGTATCTCTTCAGTCCTGTTAACAATTTTTCAGACCATTTTTCCAAAGTGTCTTCCGGTAAATGCAGACTTTTGTGATTCTGAGCTTTTAAAAGTTATTTCGTCCGTATAAAACTGCCCTCCTGTCAGTTAGCTGATAACTTGAGAAAACGAGACACTCACTTGAAAGACGTTAGGAGACTGAACAGTAAGCGCTAGACTGCAGTTGGCTGATTTGCTGGAGGGGTCCAAACAGCGAGGTCATCGGTCCTATCAGATTAGGGAATGATGGGGAAGGAAGTCGGCCGTGCCCTTTCCAAGGTGCCATTCCGGCATTTGCCTGAAGCGATTTAGGGAAATCACGTAAAAACCTAAATCAGGACGGTCGGACGCAGGTTTAAACCGTCCTCCTCTCGAATGTGAGGCCAGTGTGCAAACCACTGCGCCACCTCGCTCATTAAGTACTAGATCAGAAGGTGGCAGGTAGTCGGTCAGGGTCAGTTTATCAAGGTGATAAAAATAATATTTATAATGACCGCTCTAATCCCCACCTTGACTATGTCGTAGTTACTTAAAATTATTTAGCAAAACCTGATTCAAGATGGGTGGACAGCAAACTATTCCCCGTCACGCCGAATACGAGTCTAGTACCTTAACAACTACGTCATGTGGTTCGTTGAAAAGGCACACTGCGCATAATCAGTGTTATTTTGATGCTTCTCTAGAATCTTGAAGCTCACTGCATCCAAACAATGATTATAAATTTATTGTCGTCGCGTTGCAGCGTCGTCATTATAAAAGAACCATCTTCTGACTCTCGGGCTCGAATAAATGATTTTAAATAGATTTAAATTGTAAGACAGCCATTATTTTGTTCGTGACTCTTCACAGAGTCTAAATTCGCCTGCAACCGTTGAACCTTTATATTCAAACATTGAGAGACGATTGAGGCATCACAATAATAAAGCAAGGTCTTATTGCACGAAGCTATGCTACTCACAAGACGAGATGCACTATATTCATATTTTTATTTTTTTATTTTTCCAAGTTCTCTTTTCAAGTAGCGATGAAAATACAGTAATGAAGTCTTATTGAGTTATTGGTCGGGTTACAAGATGTGGAACATTTATGTACTTTATGTGTACCTGGCGAATATCTGGTGAGCATTAACGGACGTGTTAATTAAGGAAATTCAGAAAATGAGATGTTTCCTACACTGCAATAACAATTTGACATTTGAGATTTTCTTCTTGCAGGCACAGATTTAGAAAGGTTAGAATTTAATAAACCGTCCGAAAAGGCAGTAGAGAATTTAGCTCAATGTTCAGGCCAGTGGATAGGCAAAGAAAATTTGAGATGATGGAAATACTGTAACAGTAACACAGACGAGTAGGATTTTAAAGAATAAACTGCGAGTTTCAGTCAGTCCACATAAATTTTAGTATTTTGCAGTATTCATATATAGCACCCGACAGATGTTAGTGTGATTTCTCCTCTGCCTGTTCTTTCATGAGCATGTTACGTCAGATATATGTATATCACTACGGAAACGATTAGTGCTAAGCACAAACTCTCGGCTGCTTTATAGATGTCTATTTCAGAGAGATGAATTAAAAGCCGGCCGAAGTGGCCGTGTGGTTAAAGGCGCTGCAGTCTGAAACCGGAAGACCGCTACGGTCGCAGATTCGAATCCTGCCTCGGGCATGGATGTTTGTGATGTCCTTAGGTTAGTTAGGTTTAACTAGTTCTAAGTTCTAGGGGACAAATGACCTCAGCAGTTGAGTCCCATAGTGCTCAGAGCCCTTTTTTGAATTAAAAGAAAGTCCCTTTACCGTTTGTATCTAAGAAGTTTGTATACAGCGAAGGATCGTTTCACTGTACCACACTGTTAACTTCTTTGGCTGTGACATTTATGAATGGTGAGCGGAAATAGTCACCGTTTATCTGTGTCTTAATTGCGGTATAAATGATCTAGCTTTATCTTCCAATAACTGACAGTCTGAGGAGTGAGGATAGTATTAAGTATCTCACTGCAAAAGGGTTCCTCAATTTAGTAACCAAAGTATTTTTTATGCAGGCTCTTTGGTTGACAATCGTCGCCTTCCCCACATTTGGATCAATGCTACATTCCAATTCCAAAACACCATGCATTCTACGAGCTAACATCCCAAAGATGTTCGGGCTCACATGCGGTTCCTCTTCGTCAAAATGTTGAACCGCACGTGTCGCATTACACGCCCTACATTAGACGCTTTTGATCCTTTGGTTAAATTGTCTGCCTGATGGCAAGTTTGCGAAATTGTATGAAACATACAAAGTTAATATAACATATAATAACTGTAATAATACCATCGGGAGCTAAATTAACTACCCATAAATAATGTAGACCACACAGTTGCGATGTGGTTAGAATAATGTTTATTCAGAAAGCAAACTAATAGCGAAAGTAGTCGTATTTAGAGTTACTGTTACACTCGAGCGCATATCCATTTGACACAGTTCGCCCATTCACAATCTCATCGCGAAATACAAGTCCAATACTCCACCTTGTTATCTACGCGAAAAGTTAGAGTTCACACCAGGCGCGCGGCTACTCAACTCTCAGAGGCTAAATCCCGCGAGACCACAGAACGCGAAATTTTCTAAGACGTTTCGCTTCCTAGCTACCTAAAGACCGACCGTCCGCTGTCGCGTCTTCACCAGCACTGTCCCTTTGGTGTCTAGACCAGAACTGCCCCTCTGCCCGTCTCCGGCCGCGTCTCCCGCGTGTCGAACATCGTCGCTCAACTGATTAGTGCAGTTACCTTCCCTGAAGCTGTCCATCTGATTGGCTACAGCTTATTCTACATTATTTTACATTTTAACATATTTAATTAATCAAAGCTTGACCACTCTCACGCTCTAAATAAAGTAACAACAACATCCATTAGATAATAAACGTTAAATTCTTTTACATAAAACCAGTACAATTTCCTTCTTAACTGTGAATGTCACGGCCAGTAGCCTTGCAGCAGTGTGCTTTCTGATAGACAAATAAAGAACAAAAGTAACTATTACGCACTAAACATCGTTCAATGTGTTTTGTGTGGAGGAAATGATGCTCTACTGCTTAACAGAAAATACTGATAATTTAAATTTATTATATCTTTTAAAAAAATGAAGTTACAGAGATTATATTTACAACATTCATCGTTTTAATGATACGCTTTTATATGAAATGTCGATCGTTAAGATCGACCAAAGCGTTCAGATTTTAGCATTCAGGTCATTGTCACAAAATTGGTTAATTTCACTTTAACAGTAAATACTAAACTATTATCGATATGATCAACATTCAAGTTTTATTGGGATCACCATGAAAATTTAAGAAAGATGGTAGATTAAAATTACCGTGGCTTCATCCCCTGAACTACTACGGAACTAAATAGTTTTCATAGTTTTTCCCTTTATGGCCGATCTTAGGTCCGCCATATTTAACACTGCTACACCTCTATGGGCTCAAACAGCTCCTACAATGTTTCCCTATGATGTAGGTTCTCGCCTGTCTCACTGGCACACTACAGCGCTGAGGCCTGGTCAGCCTTGCCTCATTCAGCACAATAGACGCCTGTGAATTTCCCCATCTCGTGGCGAATCTGCGCTCTTTGTAGCACACGGTCCTGGACGACAGGATTCGTTTCTCAATTCTTGGAAGGCTGTCTCTTTCGGCCATTTACTTAAATGAGAGCGAAATGTTCTTTAACTCACAATTCTTATCCCGAAATTAATATGCAGGGCAGTCAGAGACAGTCTGGAGAGCTTGTAAGGGTGTTGCAAGGTACGGTGTGTTGAGAAATAGTTGTTAAGAAAAAAATTCGATGTGTTGAACGCTTTCCGATTTAATTAGCATACTAGACGCTAGCCAATCAGGCCGTCGTGCGGGCAAATAAAGCGCCCCACCAGGCACAATTAATGTCAGTTGTTCTCAGAGCGTAGATGATCAGCGCACGAGTCTGCTGTCTTTGGCCTTGTTTCGCTCCTTACTACTGCCCCATGTCCAATTTTTGTGTCTCTCTCTTGTCTTGTTTTAGGAAACCAACCGAAGTACACATTTGGAGACCACCGTCTCTGGCGGGCCGCTTGAATTTACGCACGCAACGGCCTGATTGACTAACTTCAATGCTAATTAACTCGGAAGCAACGCAGTGTATCGAATTTTTTTCTTGACAATTACTCCTTAGCACAATATACCCTGCAACAAACTTCTCAGACTATTTCTGACCACCCTGTATATGGTACGACTGATTTCAGCAGTGACAGGCTGATTTTGGACAGGATAATTTACTTTCTTGTTTTTTTAATTACATTAAAGTCCACTTATTTATATTATTGTACTTTTAATCTTGGCCAAAAATCCTATCATCAGGCTAACATCTTGTGATGAACTGTCACAACGCTTGCGCCAGGTTTCATTTCATACCATAGTGTCATAACGAACTGTGTTTCCTAGAAAAAGGCTGAGTTTACAACTTATACTATCATCCAGATCGGTAATGTATACTTGAGTAATGTAGTTGAACAGTAATGGTACTAAAACACATCCGTGAGGCATATCCGAAATCTACTTTCACTGTTTTCTGGTGAGCAGTCCTTCGTCCTCTCACTCCTGCGCTCTGTCTCTCAAGAAATGATTCGCTCGGTAGCAAATGTGGATGGTTATCGTCAGACCAGTATTTAGGAAATATTACACTCATGGAGCTAATAACTTTTTCCGCCCCTGCAACAACAAACTTAGGCAATTCTGTAAAACACTTTGCAGCATAACTGTAAACAGGTTATTTAAAATAGTTATATATTATTTAAGGAATAAATAATAGAAAAGGGAAAATATTTTGTTCGGAGTAGAAATATAGGTCGCAGCATATCCAAATTTCAGGATTGAGATCCTGGACATATATTATTAACTACACACACATATACACAAAGCATAACTCAGTAGAAACAAAAAGTAGATTAGTATATCAACAAAGAATGCTGATAATGCAAGAAGAAATCCATTGAACTACTGACAAACACGTTTATCACATTCTCGGTTTCACAGACAGGTCATTTTCTACTACAATTAAACCTTCCAAAATGCTATCCCACATTGTAGCCATGAATGCGCTATCTTTAAAGCTAAGCTTTAGCAGTATTCTTGTTGCTTCTGATTTAATCACAGCTTTCTCTCTTTTCTCTTGAGAAAATTCACTTAAATTTGCCACTCCCAAGAATTTGTCGCTCTGGGCCCTGGTCCATGTGGCCCGTGCGTAAATACGGGACTCGTTATCGTACATTAACCAATTTTCTTTGAATGATGTGGTTCTACCTCTGAATTAAATTTTTTTGTATTTGTGAGATCCACAGCCTCCAGATGTTTAATAAAAATAAACATTTTCCGTAGTAGGCTGTAATGCGATTTTTATTTAATCATGAAATTAGCTAATTTCGATTACTCGTCACTAACAAGCACCTGTAAAGCGAACATGGAAGGACACTACATTGTCTGCATACATCACCGTGTATAAATAACACTTTACACGTCTCACATCAAGATAAAACATTACTGCATAAATTTCTTACTTACATTTGTAACATCTGCACATCAGGCGCAGGCGCGCCGTTTTTTATAACACGAATTGTCGCGTGTTGTACTTTGTACACATACAAAGAGTAGCTGTCTTCGTGTTACCAAGCTAAAAATGTATGAGCAAAATCACAGTTTAATCTTAGTTTAATTGAACAACGATAAAATAAACTTACATCTTACGAGCTGAATCGCTGTTTCATTAAACAGTATTAAAATAAACATTCATTATATCACTTTGCTGCCGCATACAAGTGTTACCCACAGTAATCACCCACTCGAAGCATTAAACAGCGCAGTTGCATGAGATCCCAGCCAACCGCTTATTCGATTGCTAATTATCTCGTAGACAGCTGCCTCATTGTGGGAGTGCGCTGGTAGCTCGGAATGTGGCTCATTTTCTGGCACGATTTTATAAATTTTTTCTCACGTAGCTCGCCGTTTATTTTGTATTACTGTTGCTCACTTGAAGGTATGACATCACAGCTTATCACAGCGTTAGCTGAAACAATAATGCAGGAATAGATACAGGTTCGCAACGTTATCTATGGTTGACGCTCTTCGTATATAGGAGTGCCCGCTCGAGGGTTAAACGTCATATTAACAAAAATATACATGAGGTACAAACAAACAATAGAAATAGAATA
Organism: Schistocerca piceifrons; assembly: GCF_021461385.2. Taxonomy (NCBI): domain Eukaryota; kingdom Metazoa; phylum Arthropoda; class Insecta; order Orthoptera; family Acrididae; genus Schistocerca; species Schistocerca piceifrons. The sequence goes on from NC_060149.1 coordinate 807,670,412, forward strand.
CTCCATCAGCTGCTGGCGTGCTAGGTATAACGACTGCCTTATATCGTAAGTCATCAGTGTCTGAAGGCTATTTCTAGACATACAGAAGCCAGAGCTGACTATTTGTACGGAAAGATAACCCACAGTAACAACCAATATACAATGCTTGAAAGGGTGCTAAGCAAATGTCACCTGTGCTATAAAATGGATCATCCGGTATTGGGAACATCAAGTACTTCATTACTTACAGTGTACGGTACTATCATAATATAAAATACATTAAAAACCATGGGATCGATTCAATTGTTGTTGTTATGGTCTTCAGTCCTGAGACTGGTTTGATGCAGCTCTCCGTGCTACTCTATCCTGTGCAAGCTGTTTCATCTCCAAGTACCTACTGCAACCTACATCCCTCTGAATCTGCTTAGTGTATTCATCTCTTGGTCTCCCTCTACGATTTTTACCGTCCACGCTGCCCTCCAATACTAAATTGGTGCTCCCTTGATGCCTCAGAACATGTCCAACCAACCGCTCCCTTCTTCTAGTCAAGTTGTGCCACAAACTTCTCCTCTCCCCAATCCTCAACAATACCTCCTCGTTAGTTATGTGATCTACCCATCTAATCTTCAGCATTCTTCTGTAGCCTCACATTTCGAAAGCTTCTATTCTCTTCTTGTCCAAACTATTTATCGTCCACGTTTCACTTCCATACATGGCTACACTCCACACAGATACTTTCAGAAACGACTTCCTGACACTTAAATCTATACTCGATGTTAACAAATTTCTCTTCTTCAGAAACGCTTTACTTGCCATTGCCAGTCTACATTTTATATCCTCTCTACTTCGACCGTCATCAGTTATTTTGCTCCCTAAATAGCAAACCTCCATTACTGCTTTAAGTGTCTCATTTCCTAATCTAATTCCCTCAGCATCACCCGACTTAATTCGACTACATTCCATTATCCTCATTTTTCTTTTGTTGATGTTCATCTTATATCCTCCTTTCAAGACACTATCCATTCCGTTCAACTGCTCTTCCAGGTCCTTTGCTGTCTCTGACAGAATTACAACGTCATCGGCGAACCTCAAAGTTTTTATTTCTTCTCCATGGATTTTAACACCTACTCCGAATTGTTCTTTGGTTTCCTTCACTGCTTGCTCAATATACAGATTGAGTAACAGTGGGGAGAGGCTACAACCGTGTCTCACGCCCTTCCCAACCACTGCATCCCTTTCATGTCCCTCGACTCGTATAACGGCCATCTGGTCTCTGTACAAATGGTAAATAGCCTTTCGCTCCCTGTATTTTACCCCTGCCAGCTTCAGAATTTGAAAGAGAGTATTCCAGTCAACATTGTCAAAAGCTTTCTCTAAGTCTACAAATGCTACAAACGTAGGTTCAAAAATGGCTCTGAATACTATGGGACTCAACATCTGAGGTCATCAGTCCCCTAAGTCTTAAACCTAAGGACATCACACACACCCATGCCCGAGGCAGGATTCGAACCTGCGACCGTAGCAGCAGCGCGGTTCCGGACTGGACCGCCTAGAACCGCTCGGCCACCATGGCCGGCTAGAAACGTAGGTTTGCCTTTTCTTAATCTAGCTTCTAAAATAAGTCGTAGGGTCAGTATTGCCTCAGGTGTTCCCATATTTCTACTGAATCGAAACTGATCTTCCCCGAGGTCGGCTTCTACCAGTTTTTCCATTCTTCTGTAAAGAATTCGCGTTAGTATTTTGTAGATGCGACTTATTAAACTGATAGTTCAGTAATATTCATATCTGTCAACGCCTGCTTTCTTTGGGATTGGAATTATTATATTCTTCTTGAAGTCTGAGGGTATTTCGCCTGTCTCATACATTTTGCTCACCAGATGGTAGAGTTTTGTCAGAACTGGCTCTCCCGAGGCTGTCAGTAGTTCTAATGGAATCTTGTATACTCCCGGGGCCTTGTTTCGACTCAGTGCTCTATCAAACTCTTCACGCAGTATCATATCTCCCATTTCATCTTCATCTACATCCTCTTCCATTTCTATAAAATTGCCTTCAAGTACATCGCCCTTGTATAGACCCTCTACATACTCCTTCCACCTTTCTGCTTTCCCTTCTTTGGTTAGAACTGGGCTCCCATCTGAACTCTTGATATTCATACAAGTCGTTCTCTTTTCTCCAAAGGTCTCTTTAATTTTCCAGTTGGCAGTATCTATCTTACCCCTAGTGAGATAAGTCTCTAAATCCTTACATTTGTCTTCTAGCCATGCCTGCTTAGCCATTTTGCACTTCCTGTCGATCTCATTTTTGAGACGTTTGTATTCCTTTTTGGCTGCTTCATTTACTGCATTTTTCTATTTTATCCTTCAGAATTTGAAAGAGAGTATTCCAGTCAACATTGTATCGATTCAATATAAAGAGAAATATCGTGGGAAATAAATAAATGAGGAGAAACGAACCCTCAGAACAGGAAGGGTTATGTGGGGACGTAAAAATCGCACTACAATCTACTACGGACCATGTTTACGTGTACTAAACTGAATGAAATGTTACTCGATAGCAGTGAATGAGAAGTATTTTCTTCTTAGAGAAGAAAAGGTCTCAGTTTTAGAGACGCGGGGCCATAGAAGAGGCATTGGGGAGACGTGACCATAGTCGGTGACGTGACTGTTGGTGTGTAGCATTGTTGTAGACATAGGACGGAGAGTCCGGCGGGTCTCCAGCGGGAGCGCCAGGGCGCGCGCGCCTCGCGCATCGTAAGTGCGCATTAGCGGCCCCGCTGCTCCACTTGGGCCTTTAAAACCGCCGGCAGCGGCTCACACCGGCAGTTCGCTCCGACGCTCCGCAGCAACCGACACAGTGAGTGTTCCGCCGCACGGACGGCCTTAGCCGTGCTTCTTTCGCTGCGTAACTTGTCCTTTAACAGCGTGTTCGGCAAAGTGTGTGTCTTCTTTCACTCTAGAGAAGTTCCTGTACCGTTTGTGATCGCGTGGGTCTGGTCTTTTCAGTAAAACGTCAGCAGCAACAATCTGCTGAAGGGACTCCGCGTCCTTGTCGCAATCTGCTCAGATTGTGAGTTTGTAAAATGTGCGTTAGGCCTGTTTCTGGAATACCGTCAAAATAAGTGCTCGGTTTATGTAAGTTATATCAACATACGCGTAACAGCAGCAGAAGCTGATATTAGGAAGTGCTGAAATATTTCTGGTTGCGGTTTAGAGTAACAATGGATTTAGGGATGGGTGCTGTAAGACGATAACCTCTCTTGTTTACGGAACGTAGCGTCAACTCTCGAAACTCATAAATGACACGGTTCGACAGTTCTTATATAAGAAGTCAAGGAAAAAGGATAGTTGCATTATAATGCCCTGTAGACATCGAAGATTTCAAGAGATGGAATAGTAGATCGGATCAGGCAGGCAATATCAAGGAATTTAACTGTGCTCCTGTGAAACATTCGACTTTAGTTTTTTGGAGAAATGAGGAAAAACTAAATTAAGATGGTCGGGGCGCGGATTTGGGTATTAATTCATGCGCACGGAAGTCCAGTGTCTTAACCACCGTGACGCTTCGTTTGCCGTATTACATGTGTCAGTTTACATATTTTATCCTTCCGTACTTTATGCTCCATAGCTATCGTATACTTCGTCTCGTTATTGTACAATAGGATGTGGAGAGTTCTTCGCGAAACTTACACCCATGTCCGCACTGTGCGACTTTACAGGAAACGTATGATTGTTCCGAAAATAAGCAGAAACAGAGACAAAGAAGGCACACATAAGCTGATACGCATTGTCTATCAGCAAATGAAAACTTAACTGCTACTAATCACGCATAATGATGATTTTACATGCTTCGTGTTGCTTGTCTACTTAACAATACCATTTGCAATTTTTACCGATACCAGCTAAATAACTTTATATTTTTTTCTCTCTTCCCAAGGTTCTGTCTAATAGCTAGATTTGATACGTTTCTTGCTCCTAGAGCGGCGATGTATAGCAATGATTAATTCAACGTCTGTGAAAAGTTATCTTCATTGCAATACCATCTATACTACATGAAAACAATAAATCAGTGTTTCAGACAAAGTTGCTTACGTCCGGTAGTATTACATCTCTAGTAGTGTCACTTGTACATTCCGTACAACGCGATACGAATACAGCGCTTTTTGCCTTTTTCAAGAGAAACTGTTGCCAGAAAATTTCAACTGTAGTATCACTTTACACCTCAAAGCGCTGGTATCATAAGTTTTACGTACGAAGTTATTTGACTTCGTTATTGAGCTCCGTATACATGGTTCCATGTTCTCTTGTAGTTTGGTTATATTCACACAGCAAAGTTGTGAACTGTGCAGCATTGCCTATGGTATGAATATACTTCTAATATTTCATCATATGTTTCTCCAGTCCGAATGAGTTAATTTTTGGAAAATCGAACATTGTACAAGGTCTCTACAGAAAAGGGCAATGCGTTTATATTTTGCTAAGGCCAGGGCAAATATCAATGATCTTCCTTATCTTTAAATTGCATTTGTTTATTACGTGAATTGTTTCACCATGAACCATGTCCTTCGCGTGTTTTGAGCCCATGAGTGTCAAAATAAAGTGGCGGTAACTCTAAAATCTCAGGGCACTTCACCTGCTAATATTTTAAATTTGCTGACTCTGTGGAAGCATATACACTACAATATCACCTGTGGATGTCTAGCTAGTATCTGTTATGGGGGCAGCGCATAGCACTCCGCACCCCTTGGCGTATGAGCTGCGACTCAAATTCCACACTGATCTTCACGTGGAGTGATTTCAGTGGTGCAAGCCAAGAAAGACTATCTTGGTTTTTTACAATATAATCTTTGTGTTGCTTCGCTTTGTAAACTTAGTTAGTAATTTTAACTTTAATTCCCGGTTAACTCACATTTTAATTGATTATTTCCTGCCGCGCCTGGATTGGGCTACTCATTTTCTGTGTTAAATGCTAAAATCTAGCAGTGTTAGTTTTCTTTATGCTCTTTAGGCCATCCCTTGGTTTTCTGACACTCTTCCTTTAGTCTCTTCTACATTGCTTGAGTTTCCCTTTCGTCTGCACTACATTCCTTGAGTAATTCTTGCATGGCTTTTTCGATGCCTGACCAGACTGCGCGATTCGATGTCTAACAAATGACGAGAGATTTTAGCATTACGTGTTACGTACCTGTGCTGCTGAATGTACCGATTATCTAAATGCTTATATGAAACCCTACAGGCTTTACGTCTGCCAGATGACGGTGTTTTACCAAAGCTAATTGCAGAAATTAAGACTGAATCATACGGCAGCTTTTGGGCTAAGTATTATATCGTTCTTAAGACCTATAGAAGCTGTGGAGCACAAAAAAGGGAGGCCTTGTTGAAGTGATTTACTTTTTCATTCACTCATCGTTGTGCCATTTACCAGGAAAATCGTAATTTTATCCCATTAGGTGTATCATTAGGAACTGGGGATAAAAGGATAAAACTGAAGCGAGAATGTTTTAAGTTTTATTAATGACAATAAAGTGAAAATCGAGGATAAGATATGTTCATATATACTGGCTTACGGGCACGTTAAAATTAATATACATGTGCAGAATGCAGTACCAGCTATCTCTTGAAGATAGGAAAGATGTTAAGAGTTGAAGATGCGATTGGAGAAGAGAAACATTCTACCATATGATACGTTACTCTTTACAGACAGAAGCACTTGTGTGCGTCATCTCTTAGCTCAGAGATGCACCCTGTAGAAATGCAAAAAAACATCCAGTAATTTTTTCGGACGAATGAGGAAGGCTGTAAATGCCTAGAAGTCTGCTTGCCCTCACGAAGTGAGGACAACCTGACATACAGATATGTACGCACAGGGAACATCTCTTTTCAAATGGTTCAAATGGCTCTGAGCACTATGCGACTTAACTTCTGAGGTCATCAGCCGCCTAGAACTTAAAGCTAATTAAACCTAACTAACCTAAGGACATTATACACATCCATGCCCGAGGCAGGATTCGAACCTGTGACCGTAGCGGTCCCTCGGTTCCAGACTGTAGCGCCTAGAACCGCACGGCCACTCCGGCCGGCCATCTCTTTTCAACTTAAGCGGAGCCATGATTACGTTCTACTTTCAGGCACTCTGTGCTAGGACCTAGGCGTACACGAAACCTTCCACTAACGCTGAGGCAATTCCGTAGCTACTCAACGTAGTACAAATAATAAAAAAAAGATAAATAAGGCAGGCTCTACTTGAGGCGCGCGTATGTACAGTCCCACAGTTTCACCTGTGTTCACTTGATCGTTTCAATTAAAATGTACCATCGATTCGATTCCACAGCGTGGATTCTGCACTAGTTTAGCTCGGCAGGGACGAGACAGCAAACGGCTTGGCTTTGTATGAAACATCGTTTTGGTATTCGCTTGAATTGACAGCAGAAACTTAACCACACCTTCAAGGTCAGGGCTTGAATCCATTTCATTCCAAACATTAATCCAATCTTATAATCATGGTTTCGCCTGGTTCTATCCCCGCCAGTTGTAAGCTAATAATTCAGCAATCAACATACGTTTTCGTAAATAACTAAGAGACGGTGCTTCGATCTGTAGTATGTAGGATTAGTGCTAGATATCTAAGAGGATTAAAATGCCAGTAAGCTATAAACGGTAGTCCAACATACGTAATCAAACTGAATACTACGGCAGGTAAAAGAATTCCTCAGTCCCTAGTCTCAATAGGAGGCACTGTAGATCTTCTTAACGAAGATTCAGTCCAAGTACCGTAAACGAGGCTAATTTAGATGTGTCTGTATCAGTTCTGAAGTGAAAACACGTGAAGGCGCCGATTCAGCATTGACCCACAGCAGTCCGGAACATGGGAGCGGTTCTCTTAGGAAACCTTGAAACCAGTTCCGGCGGCTGGACTCACGAAAGCTTTATTCCGATGGCAGCAGGGACTCTCGTTCCACATACCTAAGGATCGAGTTTTTGATGGTACAACCGCTAGCTCTCTCTCCGGAACACTGTCCAGATTTATACACTGTGTCCACCTGTGCCCCTTAACCTCTAATCCGAGTTACGTTATTGATGTCACATTGGGCACACTAGTTTCTCGTACTTCCTTAGGTGCGTGGGAATGAATCTTGAATGCAACACATCAACTACGCGACTAATTTCGGAAGGTGACGGTTTTAGCAACTAACTTTATGTTGGAATTCAGTGTTCCAATGGAAGCAATTTCATCAGAGTGCTGTATCTCAGTTTTATCAGCACAGAGACAATTAACTGGTTACTTCCTTGCCTGTAATGAGGAACTACATGGAAACGGCGGAGATGTGAAGTAGGACTGAAATGTTTCATGTGTACATAACTATCTTTGTCACAGATGAATTTTGTTTTAAGGGTCACATCTACCGCTCACTTCACAGAGGATAGAGCCAGCAGCTTTGTAAACACGGTACAGGACCTTTTTCCATTAAGGACGTATCCAGGCAGACATCCTGTTTGTCAAAGCTGCTTTGGGGCGTCACAGACGTCGAATATACGGTTTTGACCCTCTATTGGAACTCTGATGCTTATTATGACTACTCGCCATGATAATCATCCAGACATCCAGAAAGAGAATGGTCGAGTTTCACTTCCCGTCAACGACGGGGGTAATTATAGACGGAGTACAGGTCCGAATTGGAGAATGATGAGGACAAATGTCAGCCGAGTCACTTCCAAAGGAATCATCGCGGCATTTACCTTGAGCGATTTAGGGTAATCATGAGAAACCTAATGGTTGATGCCGGAACAGGAATTTGAACCCCGCTCCTTCCAAATTTGAGATCAATGCCTTAACCACTGAGCCATCTCCCTCCGTAGTGTTGTAGACACGATTGTTTCACTTATTACATCGTGGAATCCACCTGCTGCCACACTCGTGGCAGAAGTGTGTGTGTGTGTGTGTGTGTGTGTGTGTGTGTGTGTGTAGCTGTGAAGAGATACTATTTCCACTGATCAGATGCTGATTAATTCATATAGATAGCATCTGAAGACAATACGCGTGCGCTGCGCGTGATAGACGCAGCAGTACTCGACACGGTGAACTTCGGAGTCCATGCACTTTTCTAAAACGTTACTTTGATGCCCTCCAAGGTGCAGAGTAATAGATTACTCAAAGCATCGTCCTCCAATATTCGGTGGCTTAGCTCCCTCTTGCTCACATCTGTTCGTGGCCACTTCGTTACTATTCTTGTACTTTTCTGTTCTTGTACACTCAATTCTTGACAATTTTTTTCCAGGTGTTTCCATATGCTACAAAATCAGAATTGTTGATGCACTCCTAGCTTGCGCCTTATTCATTTTTCAGACCATTACGTGGGATTTCGAGGCAAAAGTGGTACAAGATTTTACGAAATTTTTATCGCACCACGGGCATATCTATCGCGACTTAGCTACAGGCACTGTGCGTTTTTACCTAACTCTTTTGTGATACAGACTACACAATTTTTGGAAAGCCTAGGGAGAAAAGTAATTATGGGTAAGGAGAATTAGGTGGATGAGAATTACCACGTTTCCAGACAAACATTCGATTCTGTCGTCATCGGTATCCTCCAATACATTTCTCTGTAAGTTTGCTAACGTCCTATTAAATGTATTGCACTATACTGCATCCTCTGAGTGAAGCGATCTTGAACCTATACGCGACTAAATCCCCTAAGATACGGATCTCAAAAAATTTCGCCAGTCAGCTCTCTGACTCACATTTTTATGGTGACAGTATCAACTGAGAGCACAAACAGCGTGATTTGTTAGAAAAATTAAAATATCATGAAACGTAAATCTTTTTTGTATGTTTTGGTAATGGAGTAGGTGAGGCAGAATCCACATGTCTTGCCGGGAATATGTGATGAATGATCTGCTGAACATCACCCTATAAATAGGCAAAGACATTCACAGTATTGGCGACTAATCACTGCAGACTGTAGCTACAGTACGATACGTAGGTGAACCGTCTGGATTGACCTATAGTGGAGTGTTCACATAAAACAAATAGTGGGGAAAGCAGATGCCAGGCTGAGATTCATGGGGGTAATCTTAAGGAAATGTTATTCGTCCACGAAATAAGTGGCATACAAAACATTTGGCGACCGATTTTTGAGTACTGTTTAACACTCTGAGACCCTTACCAAGTTAGATTTATAGAAGGGATGGAGAAGATATAAGGAAGAGAGGCGCATTTCTTCACGAGGTCGTTTAGTTGACGTGAGAGCGTTACGGAAATGCATAGCAAACTCTAGTGGCAGATGCAACAAGGGAAGTGGTGTGCGTTACGGAGAGGTTTACTGTTGAAATTCCGAGAGCGTAAGTTTACAGAAGAGTTAGACTACAAATTACTTCCTCCCGCATACGTCTTCTGACTGACGAGAAAATATTAGAAATGAGGACTTACACGGAGATTTTATGAGAATTGTTATTCCCGCGTACCGTTCGAGAATGGAACAGAGAAGGCGGTGAAAGATTGTGGTACGAAAGTACACGCTGTAAGGTGGCTTGCAGTGTGAGTGGCTTGTATCACTCGCAGAACCCGGTTCTCTTCTTATTACTCCTGTTACTTTTCACGTTACTGTTACTTACGCTTCTCCAATTCCTTACTCTGACAGAAATCTCGACATCCGTCAGCAAAATTATCACTCTGGCTCTCCAGTTACGCATCCGTTTCGACTGATGGTAGAGACAATCACCCTCTGCCATTTATAAACACTAAAAATCCTTCAGTTCACTGTTACGCTCGATCGCTAACTGTCGTCTGACTGACCGACCTCGTGACAGGAATAAACAATGGCTCGCTGTGAACTTGACACGATCACTCAACCAAGGTTAGGGACTGGTGAGGCGATCGTAGTCGAATGACCACTCAGTACAGGTCCTCCATGATGCAATGCTGGGTACGGGCAGGTCCCTAACTTCCAGCACTGAAGGCTGTTGAGGTACAAGAAATTCCAGTCGCTGCGGCGGGGAGAGGCGGGGAGGTTTCTGGAAGCTCAGCTTGCACTTTCCGCCGGCCGCGGCGTTCCGGCTGCGCCGGCTGACCTAGAAGCGTCCGTTAATCCCGTCTCATATCGCTCCCATGACCTCGAAAGCCAATTGCGCCTCCGGAAGCTGGACGCTCTCTCTCCATACCCTTTGCGTTACGCGTATTGTTTCCTCCGCCGTTCAGATTGCAGTGACAATGAATGCGATAAACTTTACTACTGAGGTAAGCGTTGCACACCCGTGGAGGGACCACACACAGCGGAAAGGAGTCGAAGTCGAAGTACTACACGGCAGTAAACGATACTAGTAAAACGGCTTAATAGGAACCCACATTACATCATAGCTAAATAACGAGCCTCTTATTTGTTGCTATAAACGTGTCCTTGCATTTAGCCTTTTAATGTCGTTACCTTAGCATTGTTTCCCGACACAATAATGAAACATCGCTTTGTGGCGTGTGTAACCTAAGTGATAACGCAATGCAAAAAGCTACAAAAAATATTCCGTGCTTCCACTTTCCTTACGTCTAAAATTTAAAACATTACGATGCCATCACACGTTAACACACAGCACACTTTTTACACGATCGTATCCAGTATAATAGATTTTAACGTTAGGAATTTTCCCTGTATTCGGCATTAACTCTAACCGAGCTATGTAGTCGAAACTATCACACTAAGTTTATTATTCGAACTTCAGCCGATTTCCTCATTACGCTTCCCAGGATTTGTGACTGACGGAAACCTAAGCACTGGGAGACAATGATATCCACAAGTAAATCATTTGCTGAGTCAAAACCGGGTCTAATCTTTTTCTGACATTCAGCACTAGACAACTGCTGTCACGTTTCAGAGGAGCTTAACTCGATTTCTTTCGCTGCTCCCACTCTAGACTTTCTATAGCCTTCTCAGTGTCGACTGTCTCTTCCACGAAACGCTGGGACGTATTTCCCCGATTTTTATAAGTCGTGGGCGGTAACATTTCCACTCCGGCGGTCTCAATGCCCAACCGTTGACTTTGCCACACCAACTATGAATTTCGAAGGCTTTTGTTTCTGGAAGACATCTGCACCTGCAGTTCTCCTGAGTAGCTTCTTTTCAGTCCTTTTTGTAAATTAGTAACATTTTCAGTAGAGAAAATTGATGATCGGTAACTATAACTCCGTGGGTGGTGGCTATCATTATCGAATAGCATATTGGGGTAAACGATTTGTATTACTGATAAAATAATTCTTCTGGCTGATATTTTACTGTCTAGAGCTCTTTACTGTACTACACTCGGTTTTACTTTGTTTTCGCTTCAGGTTGACTAAAGTGTACAGCATCCAAGAAAGTCTTCAATATTTCACAACCGCTTCTAGATTTATTTCATTTGCTTCCATAATATGATAGATGACTCAGTTTTATCGATGAATTTGTACGAACTAAATTAACTTGTTGCTAGCGATAGATGGTCAGTTAAGTCAAAGAATAAGATAACGCACAAAAATTTCCCAAGACACTGATATATTGCAGAGACAATGTCTGGGAATAGTGCGGAGATTATGGTTGTTTTCTACTCGGAAATGTATTAGATCACATATTAATGGGCCATTCTATGGATGATATTATTGTGCAGGATTAAAATAATGATAATGATGATAAAAATAATAACAACACTAATACTAATAAAATAATAATCTTACGGATGAGTAATATTTAATATTGTTATGAGCTGTAAAGGAAAGCTGTCTCAGTCTTTGAAATATAAGCGTGCAGAGAAAAACTAGCACTGATTTCAGAAGTAATATTTCTCACTAGTCAAATATGTTGTCACTTGAATGAATAAAATTTACGGATGACAGGGAATGTGTTGAAAACTAGTCTTCCAGGTCCTTGCTCTATTTATTAGGCAACTATTCTGCTGAAGTAGGATTAGCACCGTAGAAACCATCAGAAAATCTGTCAAACAACTAAACTATCAATGACGTATATCACTGAATTATCACACTTGCAGTATTGTCGAATGAAATTTTAGCTCTCGGCAGCATTTCATCAGTGTTCATTAATCTTATATTTCTTGATAGCTTAATCGACAACAGTGACTCACGCCACTACTGTTTGGGAAGTAGTTCTATGCATTAATTTGTGAACGCTAGTGCATTGAGACGTCATTCCAGTAATGTTTTCCTTTAAATTCTATTCAGCTTTCTTCTGAACGCTCTTGTGCTGACAAAAGTCTGAAAGAATCGCACATTTCGCCAGTGAATATTCTCTCTCTCTCTCTCTCTCTCTCTCTCTCTCTCTCTCTTGCGTTAATCTACTTTGGTAAACATTCCATACTGAAAAAGAATACAAAACACTCGGTTGGAAGCGAGGTTCTTAAGTGGTCTTCTGCGTTGAAGAAACCCACTTACGGAGAATTATTCGCACTCCGATTAATTTCAGCCTAGCGTCTGCCTGCGCCACAAGTAGAACTATATTTGTATTACATCCTAAACTTCTCCGGATCGTTGTAAGTACCAAAAAAGAAAGAAAAAAGAATTTCGACGAAAGTTTATTTGCGAGTAGCCATTATCAGAATGTAACAGATGTCTTGGTCTTGGAGAGTTGCTGCCCCAAACGTAAAAGTTTACCGGAACCGACATTAGCTTATACTGAAGCGATACAGATGCTTTGCCGTCATGTTCCATCGCGGAACAAAATATGTGCTGACACGTAACAGGTGAGAAGCTGTGTCAACACTATAAAGTCGTCAGTCACTATCTGTTTGCCGGCGATTGCTGCGCAAACACTGTCTCCACGTACTCGTACACCATAATTACTCTACTACGCAAGAATTGGGGTTACACTCGTCTGGTGTGAGACGTTCCCTGGGGGGGTCCACTGGGGGTCGAACCGCTCAATAACCCTGGGTTCGGTGTGGGGAGGCGGTGGGGTGAGTGGACTGCTGTAACCTTTTGTGGGGTTGTGTACCACTGCGGGCTACGGCGGGGACGAAGCCTCTCCGCCGTTTCTAGGTCCACAGTTCTATACAATACTATCTGTTTCGTGTGTGAAGACGTCAAGTATCAGTTACTTCAAAACAAGAGCGCAGTGGTTCCCTGCGTTTCGCACTTCTATGGACTCTTTTCCATCTATATATGAGCGAAGGAAAGTAAATTTCTGGATACTCTGCTCTCTGCGAAGCAAGTAGCTTGCTCCCTCGCATTTGTCACAACATAGGAGCCCATTATCTCCTGTAGTTCAGATTTCAACTTTTTATTAAATAATTCCAGAGTAGTTTTTCTTTCCTCGGATCTTCATTCGCTTAGGTCACTTATAAGATATACTGTTTCACTGCCAAACATATTTATTTCAAAATTTCTTTTTTTTTAAATAATATGTACGTTACAATTGGCTGAATCGTTCTGTCATATTTTGCACTGAGACAAACAGTAACAAAAGTAATTTTCTAAACTATCTACTGCCTGAAGTAATTGCTGATAGATGTGAGAAGACATCTCCAAAATTCTTAGGTGAAGTAACTAGGAATGCCTTTGAAACTAATAATTCGCGCATAGAAAATATTTGGAAAAGGTGAATCCTTTTTCTGCCAGCCGACCATGTTTGACGATTGATGGTTAAGGCGCAGCACTTGCAGCGCACAGCGGTTGCTCGGTCTACTAGACGATCGCTGGCAGTTGCGATGCTGAGGGAGATACGTGATTTCTCGAGGATGACACACGCTATCCTGTAGTTGTAGGAAAGACTATTTGTTTTGAGGCTTACAAAAACCATATACAGCAACTTTTGTCTTACTCTACCGTTCATGAAGTTACAAGTTATAGTCACTTAGCAAATGGGTTCCTATATGGCCTTCTAGACTCTATTATAAACAGAGTTCATAGAGGGTCGTAGTTTTTGTCACCCCATTAGACCCCAAGAGTCAGAGCAGCACAACAGTGGCTTGCATTCTTTTGTCGATCACTTTCTTCTCTAACACTGGATCTGGTGTTTGCGTGCGATGTTCGATTCCAAAATGTAAACTTAATCGTTAGCTACAAAGGTGAAATACCTTGAAGTGGTTCTCTATTAGAATACAGGAACGCTACAACGATCGTAAGAATTCTCCTATTCGAGTAGCTGAAGAGCAGTTGTTGCTCTCCATTCCTTCCCACCCACAAAAAAGCTGTAGAATAGTGGGAAGTCTTAAGTACACGGATTGGTAAAATATAAGAAATAAATCTATTCTATGCTGCGTCTTTTTTTTTTACTTAACAAGGCAAACTGGAATGCACAAAAAGTAAAATCTAGTGAATATTCAAACTTTACATAAACGAACATAAACCATGCGGCGGAAATCACCGATTATAAACCAACACAAGTTTCAAAAAATCGGAAAGCTGTCTTCGGAACGGTCTCGTGAGATGAGAAAAGTGGTATTTATCCTATGCTTGCAAACAGATCACTTAGGAGAATGTCCACCGTTAACAGTAACGCACTATTCGACTAGACCATGACTCAATGTCCATCGTCACTTCTACATTCCACTATTAGCAGTAAGGTGTCCCTCTTTTTTTTTTTATACCAGCTTGTATTCGGACTCGTTCGTTACATTAAAGCTGGATAAATATGAATATATTACCCTGCTCCCATGTTGTAACAGTCAGTAAAGCGCCCCAGTGACTTTAGAATATGCAGTTAGATACCACTCTGTCATAGCAAAATTAATCCGGCGAAAACGTGAGTATGGAAGCATAAGCAAGATCTGAAGCAGTGGACCTGTTCCTCTTAGACAGTGACTAGCTTTCTTCAGTTATGGGACTATTGTTTTAATCATTCTCATTGCGCTTGTAACTGTGGTGCGACTTTTATCCATTTCAAGCAGACCAATTTCTCTTCCACGTCCACAGTAAAGCAGAAGACGGCTGTAGACGTTCTCCGACAGGATGGTTCACCGGAAATCGTAATATTACACAGTAAACAATTACTTCCTTCTTGGACAATTCCCAGGCGTCAAGGCATACAAACTAACTGAAACACATTTGCTCTGATAAATGAAGTCCAATAATATTGTTACGTGTACCCCTTGGGCATATCGTTGAAAAAAAATGACGGTTGTTGTGTATCGTAAGTACTAATGTTGTGACTTGGCAAGACAGCCAAGCCACTAGGAGAGGAAGCCGAAAGGCACGCGTTTAAGCTCACGCAGGCTGGCGTGAGGTCTGGAACAGGTAAGGAAATTTATAGTAGCAAAGAACGTAAGTAACTACTGGAATACTTAACTTTAATTCATAATTGGTGAACATCGGTCTGACGGTACATGCATCACAAGATAAATAACAAATGATAATGGCGCCTTGCTAGGTCGTAGCAAATGACGTAGCTGAAGGCTATGCTAACTATCGTCTCGGCAAATGAGAGCGTAATTTGTCAGTGAACCATCGCTAGCAAAGTCGGCTGTACAACTGGGGCGAGTGCTAGGTCGTCTCTCTAGACCTGCCGTGTGGCGGCGCTCGGTCTGCAATCACTGACAGTGGCGACACGCGGGTCCGACGTATACTAACGGACCGCGGCTGATTTAAAGGCTACCACCTAGCAAGTGTGGTGTCCGGCGGTGACACCACAACTAGTATGGGTACTTTTGAGCTCTTGCACGGCAGTCTACATGTACATGACTAGTCTGCAGTTCATACGTAAGTGCCTGGCAGAGGGTTCTTCGAACCACCTTCAGACTACTTTTCTACCGTTCCACTCCTTAACTGCGGGTAGGAAAAATGAACACTTAAATCTTTCTGTACGAGCTCGGATTTATTTTATTACGATGATCATTTCTCGCTTTTTAGGTTTGTGACAGTGAATATTTCAGCATTCAGGGGAGGAAGATGGTACTTGAAATTTCGTGAACTTGCTGCAACGAAAAACGCCTTTGTTTTAATGATTGACACACCAGCTCACTTATCATATCCATTACACTCTCTCCCCAGTTCGCAGTAATACAAAACGAACTGGCATTCTTCCGAGTTTTTCGATGTATCTGGTAAGGATACCATATTGCACAGCAGTGTTCTAGCAGGATGGACAAGAGTAGAGTAGGCACTCTCTTTAGCAGACGTGTTCCATCTTGTAAGCACTCCGTCTTCAGGCCACGAGTGGCGTACCGGGACCATCCGACCGCCATGCCATCCTCAAGGAGGATGCGGATAGGAGGGGCGTGGGATCAGCACACCGCTCTCCCGATCGTTATGATGATATTTTTGAACGAAGCCGCTACTATTCAATTGGCATCACGAGGTTGAGTGCATCCCAAAAAATGGCAACAAAGCATGGCGGCTGGATGGTTACCCATCCAAGTGCCGGCCACGCCCAACAGCGCTTAACGTCGGTGATCTCACGGGAACCTGTGTATCCACTGCGTCAAGGCCGTTGCCACGCATCTTGGAAGTGTTCATCCAATAAAACACAGTCTTTGATTTGCTTTCCAAAACATGATGTGATCGTGCCAATTTAAGATTTTCCCAGGTATTTAGTTGACTTGACATCCTTTAGATTTGTCCTATTCCTTATGGTCATACAATTGCCACTTTTCGCACCAATATGGTGTCTAAGTCATTCTGTAATTGATTTAAATCTTCTGACAACGGTTGATGACAGCATCAGTCACATTTGTCACTAGTGTAAGCTTCAAACCCCGTAATAACAAGCCTCGGAGGGTCCAACGGAGCCGACCGACCGCCGTATCATCCTCACCGACAAGTGTCGCTGGATGTGGATATGGAGTGGCACGTAGTGAGCATACCGTCCTCTCGGCTGTTGTAAGTTTTCGTGACCGGAGCGGCTACTTCTCAGTCAAATAGCTCCTCAATACTGGACTCGCATTCGGAAGGACGACGGTTCAATCCCGCGTCCGGCCATCCTGATTTAGGTTTTCTGTGATTTCCCTAAATCGCTCCAGGCAAATGCCGGGATGGTTCCTTTGAAAGGGCACGGCCGACTTCCTTCCCTAATCCTATGAGACCAATAACCTCGCAGTTTGGTCTCTTCCCCCAAAACAACCAACCAACCAGATCCTCAATTGGCCTCACGAGGGCTGTTGCTCCCGGATTGCCAACAGCTTTCAGCAGACTTAAACGGACACTCTCCCACCCCCCTCCGATGTGCTAGCAAAGCCTGACAGCGCTTAACTTTGGTGATCCGATAGGAACCGGTGTTACCACAGTGTCAAAGCCGTTGACAATCTAAGCTTAGTCACTTGCTAAATATTTTACCAAATTTAGTTGAGTACGATACGGGAGCATACTGTAATGCAGAGTTGAACGTTTGCAGATGTTCGTGTGGACAGCAGTAGTGACGCTGATGCTGGCTGGCGCCGGGTGGGCGCTGGAGCAGCCAGGCGCGACCGCGATGCCAGCCGTGACGGCGACCGCCGACCCCGCCAAGGCGGGCGCTGCTGCGGCGGCGCCGGCCACGGAAGACGCCTGGAGCTACGTGCAGACCTGCGCCGACCGGCCAGACGTCGCTACTTGCCTCGAGGAGAGCGCCGTGCTCGCGCTCAAGCAGCACCTCCCAGCCGGAGGTCAGTGGCGCTCTAAACTACACACCAGGAAAGGGAAGCCGTAGTTGAGAAGGTTGTAGCCTATCCCTTATTAAATATCTAGGTGCATCGTTGGGAAGCGATTTCTAGTGGAACGAGCATGTAAAGATTGTTGTAGGGAAGGCGAATGGACGACTTCGGTTAATTGCAGAATTTACGGAAAGTGTGCTTGTCAGTAAAGGATACTGTATATACACTACTGGCCGTTAAAATTTCTACACCACGAAGGTGACTTGCTACAGACGCAAAATTTAACCGACAGGAAGAAGTTGCTGTGATATGCAAATGATTAGCTTTTCAGAGCATTCACACAAGGTTGGCGCCGGTGGCGACACCTACAACGTGCTGACATGAGGAAAGTTTCCAACCGATTTCTCATACACAAACAACAGTTGACCGGCATTGCCTGATGAAACTTTGTTGTGATGCCTCGTGTAAGAAGGAGCAATGCGAACTATCACGTTTCCGACTTTGAGAAAGGTCGGATTGTAGCCTATCGCGATTGCGGTTTACCGTATTGCGACATTACTGCTCACGTTGGTCGAGATCCAATGACTGTTAGCAGAATATGGAGTCGGTGGGATCAGGAGGGTAATATGGAACGCTGTGCTGGATCCCAACGGCCTCGAATCACTAGCAGTCGAGATGACAGGCATCTTATCCGCATGGCAGTAACGGATCGTGCAGCCACGTCTCGATCCCTGAGTGAACAGATGGGGGCGTTTGCAAGACAACAACCATCTGCACGAACAGTTCGACGACGTTTGCAGCAGCATGGACCATCAGCTCGGAGACCATGGCTGCGGTTACGCTTGACGCTGCATCACAGTCAGGAGCGCCTGCGATGGTGTACTCGACGGCGAACCTGGCTGCACGAATGGCAAAACATCATTTTTTCGGATGAATCCAGGTTCTGTTTACATTATCATGACGGTCGCATCCGTGTTTGGCGACATCGCGGTGAACGCGCTTTGGAAGCGTGTATCCGTCGTTCCCATACTGGCGTATCACCCGGCGTGATGGTATGGTATGGGTGCCATTGGTTACACGCCTCGGTCACCTCTTGTTCGCATTGACGGCTCTTTGAACAGTAGACGTTACATTTCAGACGTGTTACGACCCGTGGCTCTACCCTTCATACGATCCCTGCGAAACCCTTCATTCCGGCCGGAGTGGCCGAGCGGTTAAAGGCGCTACAGTCTGGAACCGCACGACCGCTACGGTCGCAGGTTCGAATCCTGCCTCGGGCATGGATGTGTGTGATGTCCTTAGGTTAGTTAGGTTTAAGTAGTTCTAAGTTCTAGGGGCCTTATGACCACAGCAGTTGAGTCCCATAGTGCTCACGGCCATTTAGAGCCAAACCCTACATTTCAGTAGGATAATGCACGACCGCATGTTGCAGATCCTGACGGGCCTTTCTGGATACAGAAAATGTTCGACTGCTGCCCTGGCCAGCACATTCTCCAGATCTCTCACCAATTGAAAACGTCTGGTCAATGGTGGCCGAGCAACTGGCTCGTCACAATACGCCAGTCACTACTCTTGATGAACTGTGGTATCGTGTTGAAGCTGCATGAGCAGCTGTACCTGTACACGCCATCCAAGCTCTGTTTGACTCAATGCCCAGGCGTATGAAGGCCGTTATTACGACCAGAGGAGGTTGCTCTGGGTACTGATTTCTCAGGATCTATGCACCCAAATTGGGTGAAAATGTAATCACATGTCAGTTCTAATATAATATATTTGTCCAATGAATACCCGTTTATATCTGCATTTATTCTTGGTGTAGCAATTTTAAGGGCCAGTAGGGTAGCTACAGCTACATATATACTCCACAAGCCACCGTATGGTGCGTGGCAGAGGGTACCCTGTACCTCTACTGGTCTTTACTTTCCTGTCCCACCCGCAAATACAGTTAGAGGGAAACGACTGGCCACATGCTTCCGTACGAGCTCTAATCTCTCTAATATTACCTTCGTGGTCCTTAGAAGAAATGTACGTTGGCAGCAGTAGAGTCGTTCTGCAGTCAGCCTCAAATGCCGGTTCTCTAAATTTTCTCAGTATTGCTACTCGAAAAGAACGTCGCCTTCAGTCCAGTGATTCCCATTTGAATTCCCGAAGCATCTGCGTAATACTTATGTGTTCCTCGAACCTACCGGTAACAAATCTAGCAACCAGCGTCTGAACTGCATCGATGTCTTCCTTTAATCCCACCCGGTGCGGATCCCAAGCACTCGAGTAGTACTCAACAATGGGTCGCACTAATGTCCTACATGTGATCCTTTCTACAGACGTTCCAAAAATTATCCCAATAAGCCGAAGCTGACCGTTCGCCTTCTCTACTACAATCCATACATGCTCATTCCATCTCATACTGCTTTGCAACGTTACGCCTAGACATTTAATCGACGTGACTGTGTCAAGCGGCACACTACTACTGCTGTACTCGAACATTACGGGTTTAATTTTCATACTCATATGCGTTAACTTACATTTTTATACATTTAAAGCTACTTGCCGTTCACCGCACCAACTAGAAATTTTATCCTAATGCATGATATTATGTAGAAGTATGCTTTTAAAAGCATTGTTCCGGTTTAAGGCCCTTGTAACTTTATATCTATTTAGGCGCAAGCCTTCAGTTCCTTGTTTCCCCCTCGAACTCATACATTTCGTAACAAAATGACTCGAGAATACTGTTTCATTTTTGCTTGGCTTGCAGATATGGACTGACAATTTCTCCTTGTCACTGGAACAAATGTAGAATAAGTCACACATTGCTAGCGCGAAGGGAACTGTGTCCTCATTCTATCTATGCAGAAATACCTCACAAAAAAGACTGATAAACTCACTCAACTGCAAGATATACGATCATAACTAAATGCAGTCTACACGCTTATTTTCGTGACTGTCTCTCTTAATTCACTTCCCAGGTTTCCTTGGACGAAAGCCAGTTGGATCATCAGATAATATGACTGCCTAGTAAGAACACGCAGAGAGCAAAGCCATGTTGTTAGAGGCAGTAACTTAGCGGTTCTCAGACATCATAGTTATCTGAAATGTTTACCTGACAACTGTTAGACAATAAAATAACCAGAAGTAGAGATACAGTCGAAAATTCCCATGCTTCAATGTGTAGGAGCGCTCAGAAGTTACTAGGCTAGTAGGAAAACATGTGCATGGTCTTCATCTTTTTGTTAATTCGAAATGAATGTTTTGTGGGTTCATCACTACAGTGTACGTAATAGTACTAGCCAAAAACAGAGTGTGTAAAAGGTTTTGTGAGCCAAATAAACATAAAAAGACTTATTTTGATAGTAACTGCCTTAACAAAGCCATATTTTTGAATCAGAATTTCCCATTTTTTCTGGGGAGTTGAGAGGTCCTTCTCGTACTAGTACACTGTTATAGACTTTCGAAATAGGGGATGACAAAGCAGCTTGTCACATGTTTCTGGAGCTGTCTTGTGTGGACGATGCCCGGTAATTAAGCACAGTGTCACGCTTACAGCTCTTTAACTTTGATTGCCTCACTTTACTGGACAGCCTCTCCATAATGAATCAAATATCATAGTGTTCTCTTCGACCTATTTCAGCGGAAATAAGCAGCGCAGCGAAGAGATACAGACGATGTAGCTGATGCCACCAGTCTCGCTGTTTGGACAGGAACCAGACCGTGAAGCAACCGGATTGGTGGTAACCGTTTCGTTTGAGAGATCTTAACGTAACGAAACCTAGGATGTTAATGATATCGTTAAATCGACCCGACAGCATTGTAGTTAGCTCTGCTTGAAACAACACCGCTCGACACCACTGTGGAATTTTGAAGCAACAAGTCGTAGAAGGAGTAGTTTGTGACGTAAGATTGTCTCAGCACACGACTGCCAAATAATACCATTACGTTCACGTTTCTTAGAAAACAAAAGCTAGAAAAAGTTTACAGCTTAACATAATTTTGTCTGCTACCGTACAGCACTCCCATGTGTCGTCATGGGATACTGCACATACGGTTACAAAGTCTATGATGGAACAATGCTTGTGCTCTGTTGATGAAGGTTTGAAGTTCTAACCAGCCGATAACATCGCCGTCGGCTTGCGGTTGCAAGTAGTGGAGATGAATGGCAGACGTTGCGCCAAGGACTCATTTCAAACGCCGCTAGACTCGTCACGACAGGACATTTACGCGTCTCTAACGTAGGCAGCTGCACTACTACTATCTACAGAGTGCAACTGATGTCATAGTCTCAGTTTACTAGCCACCACGATGGCGAAGAAGTCGGTCGGCTGGTTTGTGGGAAAACTGGGTCACGAGTGGAAGAGGGCGAAAACTTTGCCTCAGCGAGGTCCACATTCACGTGAAAGTTTGCATAACGTGAAAGTGCAGCCACAGGTGTTTTCTTTTTACTATTATTTGTCCAGGGGCCTCACACCCTCGTTTTGGAGGAGCGACTCCTCTCCTCCGAGAGAAAGAGCGCCAGTGTTTGTCAACCTCAGAGGAACGATAACCGGTTGTGTGGCTAGCAGGCTTTTTTGCTCGCTGTCGGTGGCGCGCAGCCAGTACTGCTCAGCCCGTCTTCTCAACCAGTTCTTCCGGTGTGCGCAACCACCTAAACTCGTCTCGCCGACTGTTTTCACTCCCGTATGCAACTTTTTCCGTGGAAAATATTTCTGTATGCATTTTTTAAACTGGTATTCAACAGGACAAATCTCTTCTCTTAAAACTTGCCTAGAATCTTACCTTTTTTAAAAATTAAGTTAACTGGAATTCATGTTGCCGATTATTTGCCGTTGCAGAGTGGTCGATAATTTCTCAGCTGTCTATACCTTTACGAATAATGCTTTATCCCTGACTGTTGAAGTTCCGATCTTCAGCAGATCATTGTGAAGAAATGGGTCAAAGCATTTCAGGGACATGGTTCGGTGTAATCTGTCCGTTTAGTCCATATAGGGTTCATACGGCAACATAGAGTTAGTCTCTTCACACTCGCTAGCACAATGGACTCGCTTTCGGGAGGACGACGGTTCAAACCCGCGTCCGGCCATCCAAATTTAGGTTTTCCGTTCAAAAAATGGTTCAAATGGCTCTGAGCACTATGGGACGTAACATCTACGGTCATCAGTCCCCTAGAACTTAGAACTACTTAAACCTAACTAACCTAAGGACATCACACAACACCCAGTCATCACGAGGCAGAGAAAATCCCTGACCCCGCCGGGAATCGAGCCGGGAACCCGGGCGCGGGAAGCGAGAACGCTACCGCACGACCACGAGCTGCGGACAAGGTTTTCCGTGATTTCCCTAAATCGCTCCAGGCAAATACGGGGATGGTCCCTGTGAAACGGCACGGCCAATTACCTTCCACATCTTTGACACAATCCGAGCTTGTCATCCGTCTCTAATGACCTCGATGTCGACGGGACGCTAAATCCAATCTACCTTTTCCTTCTCACTCGCTCCATACACGAATGAGATAGAAAGGAAACATCGAAGAATATCGTACAAATAGCGCTTTGCCACTGGCTGTAATGAACGACAATCTTATATTCCACAGTGGATGCAAATTGGAAATTTGTGGTAAGGTCTTATGGGGCCAAACTGCTGAGATCATCGGTCCCTAAGCCTTAACTCTACTTAATCGAGCTTAAACTAACTTATGCTATGGACAACACACACACCCATGCCCGAGGGGGACTCGAACCTCCGACGTGGGGAGCCGCACGGACCGTGACAAGACGTCTCAGATCGCGCGGCTACAGAGGATGCCTAATGTACGACCTAGCCGTGGTATTCGTCAATGCATTGAACTGACCTGGTCGGGAAGGAGCTTCATTAACACAATATTTCACTACCGTAAGATGGTAAACAGAACTGTCACTATTTCATAAAAATCATAACAGTAAAACCATCACAAAGAGACGATATCTATATCAGTTTCGTCATCTTATGTCCTTCTTCATCTTACAAGGGAAGCAGCACGACTGGAGCGGCTAAAACCGAATAAAAATGATTTTAAAATGCAGAGATGTTTCTGTTACATCAGACGTCAAAGACATTTAGCTGTAAAACTCTGCATTTTTTGTACAATCGATGACTGAAGGTTAACAATCTCAAGACTACAGAAGCCCATGTTGCCGAAGAAACAACAATATCGTTTAACAGACATGTATGGCCAGCGGCTTGACAACAGCCATAAATGGGGTGGTATTTGGCAAGAAGCTAAAAATATGTTTGAAATATGCCAGTTAAGACACGCAGCACTTAAAGAGTCATACTTTCCAGCAAAAAAAAAGGAAGTTTCTATGTTATACGTTCCCCCCTTACTCGTCACGGTAGTACCAATGTGGAGAGTCAATGAAATTTTTAAAACACACCTTAATGGAACAGGTTGAACACTCGAGAAAGGCGACGTGTGGACATACTACTTATTTTTTGGTGGCTTCGCACTGTAGTAGTCCAATATCGAAAGCCAGGTCTGTGCCACGAACTGTTGTATTCCGCTATTTTTTTTTAATCATTTCATTGAAATTCCACCTTTTGGCGTACTTTTGCCATACTAAAGTGAACCAAATGTCTTAGCTAGAAGCGCGAGAAATAACTATTACTAATGGATGTAGCAAACCTTGGATTCTCTAGTTTCCATACCTGAGATTACTATTTAATTTCAAACAATTAAATATGGATTTATTTCCGTAACATATATTAACAAGTTTGTGTATATCGTACAATAAAAATTTCAATCCAGTTTCACTGGACTTCTTTCTCTAGGGACACATTAAGACTGTAGCTTAGCGAACATTCGAGGTCTTAAAGAAATATCTGTTTTTTTTAGACTGTAATTGTGTCTCAAGAACCGCAGCTTACTGTATTTTACTGGTTCCGTAGAATCAAAAACATGGCACAATGTGTGCAGCAGAGTATACGGGAGACATTCTGAACATTTTTCAGAAACCTACAGTAGGAGAATCGCGCAGTTACGGATTGCTGTTTGAAATACGTCCGTCCCACTACATTTTGAGTACATAAAATTTTGTAATTAAAAGAAGACTTTCATAATGTATATTCCCTAATTTCACGGGTTATACGAATCAGAAACAACAAGGAAGTTAGGCTGCTTTACTAAAGATTCAGAATACTTTTTCCAGGCAGCGTTGTAAATGTTAAAGGCGTAGGACTTGGAGTGCTTCGATAAGACGCTACAGTCAGAAAACTAGTCGAGAACAGATTAAACAAAATGACGGTTTTTGTCAAAGCCATCAGTCTAACGTACCAGTAACTCAATAATATTCTTTATAGTTAAAATATCTAGAGGAATATTCCAGCAGCAGGCTTTACGCTATTTTATACAGTTGTAATGGTGGCTATCCGGTATATTTCTATAGGCCTCACCCAAGCAAACTGCAACAAGTGTAATTTGTAGCACTCTCTGGACATTCGATGTCACGGTCTGATAAATGGTAAAACAGCATGTTTAGGTTAATGGCTGTTACTACGCGACAGGGTGCATCTACGAAAGTAGGTATCGAGGAAACTTAGATGTAAAACACAACTAGTACTTTGGTGTCGATGAGCAGCATATCGCCATCTGAGCAACACCTAACTCTGTTCCGTGTTAATGGACTACCGGTGTTCTTTTTCCGCCGGTGCACCGAGTTGTAAGTGCAGCTTGCGAGCAGTTTCCTGTTACGGAAGGCAGTCCCTCCCAGTACGGCACGTCGGCCACGGAAGTGCTCCTGAGAGCGCCTTCTAGATTACAGGGACAGTCAAAGAGGTTAGCTTTCTTCTTCGTGTTGACACGCAGACTCTTCCGACTTCACACGTTGTAAGTACGTGTCCTTCCGACTCATAACCATGTCACTGTGCACCGTGTGTAGCGAGAATGACTCGCTTCTCTCTGAACAGCAGCCCACGGGGACAATGCGTCAGCGTAAAATGTTCGTGAAACGTGGCAACTTGTGCTGTTTTTCTGCAGGCTATTCGCCTGTGCGCCTACAGCGTAATGGCGTGTATTCTGTTTCATTCAAAGTCTGTTGTTGCCATAAACATTTTATGCCTGTGTAATGAGCCTCGTAGTGGTGGTGCCATAAGAAAAACTTTTCCAACTTTATAGCATGAATGAAAGGGGAAAACCTACCGCTTTACTGTAGAGACGAAAGTCTCACTGCGAAATGAATCGTTTATAAGCTGACTATAATTCCTCTTACAAAAATGTGTACAGCAATTAAGTTTAAAATGAGGTGACAGAATGTTTAAGACAATAGACTCACGTTCGAAAGAGACGGGCTGGAAATCACCACCCGGTCATCCATATTTAGGTTTTCCATGCTTTTCCTAAATTACTTGAGATAAATGGTAGGATGGTTCCTTTGCAATGGACGCGACGGATATCTTGCACCAAATATTTGACTTCATGATAACTTTAGAATGCGATAACCATACAGCGGATAATGTGGAGTGAGTATGTCCTTTGATTCAGAAGGGCAATAATCTGAAGGGAAACGCAGAATGTTATAGGTATGGTGCTAGATGCCTGTTGAGAATAATGACGTTACTGAAAACTGAGCATTTACAATAGTTGTTCTGTCAAATTTCATTTGCTTCGATGCAGTACAAAATTCCATACTCATACTTCCAGTTTACTGACAAAGTATAAGACAGTCACTCATTTGTTTCTCTCTCACAGTAGATCGATATTAGCACAGGGTGGCGACAATTGTACCACCTAGTCCTCCGAAGCTAAACACTTTTGAACACTAAGGATGCTGTATCAGCTGTTCTAATATGATTCCCTAAAAAATAAACCACTTCCCGAGCAACATTAAACAGGTCGAATAGCAGTTTCAAGAGCATTACGTCTAACAAGAGTATGGAGAACAGAGTACGGAGAACTGCACTATTTTGTTCTTATTCGAAGCATGTTCCTTTTGTCGACTATGTGACACGTTTCATCTACTGCTTTGAGCAAATCACGGACAAAATTTGACCATTCTCAGTCATTCGACAATTAGTTTTGCTAGTGGCACATTCAGATTTTGATTATTGGCATAGTTGCAGGCTTGCCAAGCCGCTGTCGTATAGCCGTCTATTAACGGCAGCCAAAATTTTAGCACCCTGTCGTACATCTCTTCTAGTTATTTTCTTCATCTTTCGACTTCGTTTGTAACCTGCACACAAAGCAAAAGCAGGCAACAAATCCAACATTTGGCTCTCTCTGTATATGATTCTCCTGTTTAAATTCAGCAACAAGCATTTGACGTTCTGCGCTCGCCGATCACAAATTCTAAATATTTCCTAAATTCTAAAAAAATAAAAAATAAATGATTTACCTTTGTCAGTGATAATATGAATACCATAAAAAGTGTTCTTCAGTCATGTAACTAGCATGCTCAAAATTTTAAGAAATAGGTATGAAATGATAATGTGTGTACATACGTGAATTATTCTACCCAACCTTTGAAGCGAAATCATTATAAATGGGAAACAGGCTCATCAAGTAAAGTAATTATGACCCGTCTTTAGAGGGACCGCGGCCATTCGGAGCTGACTTAGGTAGGTCATCCATGGACCACTGTAGAGGGTACGACGTACTGTTCGGCTGGTGAGCCGTGGTTGGAAATTGAATCTAAGTAATATTGGGTATTTACACGTGGCCCAGGCTTCTTCACATTTTGAGGGAATTGATTCAGATGGGATCATCCATTCAGTAAGATGGGAGCATCTGGTCTCGCAGTACGACAGCCGGCCGAGGTGGCCGTGCGGTTACAGGCGCTGTAGTCTGGAACCGCAAGACCGCTACGGTCGCAGGTACGAATCCTGCCTCGGGCATGGATGTTTGTGATGTCCTTAGGTTAGGTTTAACTAGTTCTAAGTTCTAGGGGACTAATAACCTCAGCAGTTGAGTCCCATAGTGCTCAGAGCCATTTGAACTTCGCAGTACGACAATACCTGGGTTGATGGTGTATTGCGTAGGCTTTGAGTCAAAAGCAGAAAACAACAAGTGTAGTCCAGCAGTGACTGGACACTCCGTTATGTAAGGATTTTACGTTTGCAATTTACGTGCAACCTCTTTCTTATTTCTGGCCTGCGCTCCTCCCCTCATGTTGCAGAGGGCAATATCCGCTAGGCGATAGACTTTATCGTAAGACATTGTGGACGGAAATACCAGTAGCCGTTTACATACTTTGTTTAAAGAATTGTCGTCTAATATCTTGCACAGACATGGAAAATAGCTTGTAACTAAGCGCTGTGTGTTCCTTATTTGGAATAGAGATAATTCAGAAATAAATTAGAATGAAAAAAATTATATTTGTCTGTAGCCAGCAGGTAGTAAGATGTGTAGGATAAAAATGTCATACAGTTTCTATCGGAAATGAAATGAATTGGAATAATGCGGTATTCTACTGCGTGATACTCAACGTATTCCCCGAGGGGTCTGTTGCTCAATTGACTGTGAATACTTCTTTGATATCCTCGCGATGCAGATTGAGAGAATAGAAGAGCTTCCACGATCTGTTGTATCTGTCGTTTATCAAATACGAGTCAGCGTCGCACCAGTTAGTCAAAGATTTAGAATTTTTTAAGTGACTGTGCAGGAATTCCGTGTTTGTAATGCAGGGGCCCCGAGCTGAGATGAGATAGGTGACGATGAGAAGATGGCGCAGCGGGCGCGCGGCTGATTCATGTGGGAGCCGCGACTGAGGGCCGTGACCCAGAGAACACGCACCCCGACCGTTACCCGCCAGCCACTCTCCCACAGGCGGGACACCATCACGAGCATTGCGCGCTACGCTCTTCCCCGCTCTCCGCTGCCCAGTCGATAGCGGGAAGTTAGGGCCGTAAATCTTGATCAGCAAGCAATGGATCTGGGTGTGTGGGTGTCACGAGGAGGTATCTAGCCTAATCTCTTCAGTACTTGGCCCAAAACATTCTGTAACACAGTCGTAACAAGGCATATTGCAAGCTGTAGCACATTTAGTCTGTGTTGGTATGAGACATGACTATTATTTGTGATCCAACTGATCGACGGTTTGTCCGCATCACCATTCGACACCGTCGAGCTACTACAATGAGGTGACAAAGGCCATGGGATAGCGAAATGCATACATAAAGATGGCGGCATTATCGCGTACGTAAGGTGTAAAAGGGCAGTGCATTGGCGGTGCTGTTATTTGTACTCAGGTGATACACCGAAAAGGATTCCGATGTATCATGGCCGCAAGACCGAAATTAACAGACAGAACGCAGAATGGAAGTTAGAATTAGAGGCATGGGACATTCCATTTCGGAAGACGGTCGGGAATTCAGTATTCAGAGATCCACAGTGTCGAGAGTGGACCGAGAATACCACATTACCTCTCCACGGACAACGCAGTGGCCGACGGCATTCACTCAACGACCGAGGCAGCGTTTGCATAGAGTTGTCAGTGCTAACAGAGAAGCAACAACGCGTGAAATAACCGCAGAAATCAGTGTGGGACGTATTCGAACGTATGCGCTAGGAAGGTGAGGGGAAATCTGGCGTTAATGGGTTATGGCAGCAGACAACTGACGCGAGTGCCTTTGTAAACAGCACGACACCTCCTATAACGCCTCTCCTGGGCGCTCGTAAGCATATTGGTTGGACCGTAGGCGACTGGAAAATCGTGGTCTGGTCAGATGAGGCCTGATTTCGGTTGCGAAGAGCTGGTACTGGAGTTCAAGTGTGGCGCGGACCCCACGAAGTCATCATGGACCCAAGTTGTCAACAAGGCACTATGCGAGCTGGTGATGGCTCCATTATGCCGTGAGCTATGATTACGTGAATGGACTGGGTCCTCTAGTCCAACTGAACCGATCATTGACTGTAAATGGTTATGTTCGGCTGCTTGGAGACCATTTGCAGTGGATAACAGTGCGCCATGTCACCAGGCCATGACTGTTCGCGATTGGTGTGAAGAAGATTCTGGACAGTTCTGAATTGGCCACCCAGAGCGCCCAATATGAATCCTATCGAATATTTACGGGACGTAATCGAGAGGTCAGTTCGTGCACAAAAATCCGCAAAAAAAAAAAAAAAAAAAATTAAAATGTGTGTGAAATCTTATGGGACTTAACTGCTAAGATCATCAGTCCCCTTACACACTATTTAACCTAAATTATCCTTAGGACAAACACACACACCCATGCCCGAGGGATGACTCGAACCTCCGCTGGGATCAGCCGCACAGTCCATGACAACAGCGCCTCAGACAGCTCGGCTAATTCCGCGCGGCTCAAAGATCCACCACGGCAACACTTTCGTAATTATGGATGGCTATAGAGCCTACAAGGCTCAATATTTCTGCGGGTACCTTCCAACGATTTGTTGAGTCCATGCGACGTCTGGTTGCTTTACGACGCTGGGAGAATGACGGTAGGACATGATATTAGGAATATCCATAACTTTTGTCACCTCAGTGTATTTTTCTGACGCATGCTGGTCAACAGAGATTAATTGAAGCTTTTGAAAATTCCATTGTGTAACTCATTTAGCAGTTTACCAGGTCACACCAGATTTGTACATAAAGGTATATCGAACAGCATCATTCTGTTTACAGATAACTGTCGGAATTTTTCAAATGGTTCAAATGGCTCTGAGCACTATGGGACTCAACTTCTGAGGTCATAAGTCCCCTAGAACTTAGAACTAGTTAAACCTAACTAACCTAAGGACATCACACACATCCATGCCCGAGGCAGGATTCGAACCTGCGACCGTAGCGGTCTCGCGGTTCCAGACTGCAGCGCCTAGAACCGCTCGGCCACTTCGGCCGGCGTCGGAATTGTTCTGCCTGAGAAAAGCGGCGCAAATATTCCCATTTCATACTTGATATTACATTCTGTGATTTCCCTCAGTGACATAACGCAAGTGAGTGAACAATTCCGGGACATGGGCATCGCTAGAAAATATCAGGTGGTAGATACTTCGTCTATGCTGAGCACGGACCTGATGATGTACGTGGTAGCAATGCAGGCTGTCTGGCAGACAAAAGGAGCGCAACACCGAACACGCGTGCTGTGTCCGGCTTGGAACGTTGTCTGGCAGGCGCTCCTGGCCGCACGCATTCGAGGACGGCCGCTGCTGACAATGGGGCCACGCACAGCTTCTCATTATGGACACACCCCGTTATTTGCATACCGGACTCTTACATCCGGACCTGTGACATGTATTTCCTCGCGAGCTAATGCAGTGCGGAAAGCGACTGAATGACAGAAGTGTTTAGGGAAGGGTACATCAAGTTCCTTTTTGGGGGTTCGCTTAAGAGTTTAGAAATTTGAAGATGTACCGTATAAAATGAACGACACTCTAATAAATCGTGCAGTCTTATATCTTTCCTTTAACTCGACCCGTGCAGATACCATTATTAACAACCGCGATACTTACTACCAAGGTGAGGCTTGCCAAAACTGAATAACTCCATGGCACGATCTGTCTTCTTGCAGTACCCATAGACATGCAACGTGCATATACATTTCATCCTTTTCTTTTGCTTAAAGTCAATTTTTTATTGTTAATGACTTCACGTACGTTTTACAGTAACATTCTATGCGACTGGATTTGTGATACCCCGTCGGAAAGGGCACAGTTCGTAGTAGTTCCTGGAAAGTCCTCGAGTAAAATAGAGATAATATCTGGCGTTCCTCAAGGAAGTATTATAGGCCGTCTGCTGTTCTTGATCCTCACAAAATATTTAGGAGACTATCTGAGTAGTCTTCTTAGATTGTATGCAGATGATGCTGTCATTTACAGTCTTATAAAGCCATCAGGTGATCAAAGCAAATTGCAAAACGATTTAGACAAGATTTCTGTATTGTGCAAAAAATGGAAATTGACTCTAAATAATGAAAAGTGTGAAGTCATCCAAATGATTACTAAAAGGAATCCGCCAAATTTCTACTACACAATAAATCGCACAAACGTAAAGGCTATAAATTCAACTAATTAGTGATTACAATCACGAATAACTTCAACTGGAAAGATAACACAGAAAATGTTGCGGGTAAAGCAAGTCAAAGACTGCGTCTTATTGGTAGCCCGCTTAGAAAGTGCAACGGGCCTACTAAAGGGACTGCCGCGCGGGATTAGACGAGCGGTCTCAGGCGCTGCAGTCATGGATTGTGCGGCTGGTCCTGGCGGAGGTTCGAGTCCTCCCTTGGGCATGGGTGTGTGTGTTTCTCCTAGGGATAATTTAGGTTAAGTAGTGTGTAAGCTTAGGGATTGATGACCTTAGCAGTTGAGTCCCATAAGATTTCACACACATTTGAACATTTTTTTACTAAAGGGACTGCTTGCAGTATGCTTGTCCGCCCTATTCTGGAGTACTGCTACGCAGTCTGGGACCCCGTCAGATAGGATGGAACGGAGAACACTGCCGAAGTTCAAAGAAGGGCAGCTCATTTTGTACTGTCGTGAAATAGGGGAGAGAATCCCACGGAAATGATGCGCAAATAGCAGTGGGCAACCATTAAAACAGAGACGTTTTTCGATGCGTCAAGATCTCATTTAAATTTCAATCATCAACTTTCTTCTCAGAGAGTGAAAATATTTTTTTGGTGCGTACCTACTTATGGAGGAATGATCATTATAATAAAACAAGAGAAATCAGAGCTTCACTGAAATATTTAAACGTACATTTTTCCCGCGCATTATTCGAGAGTGGAACAGTAGAGACAGCTTGAAGGTGGTTCGCTGAAACCTCTGCCAGGTACTTAATTGTGAATTGCAGAGTAATTGTGTAGATGTAGAATATCAGCTCCAGAATTACTTGCGAATTACGAAGATTGTGTTGGAGTATGTAACGGAGTCTCACTCGATTTGTTACTCATCGCTTAGACGTATCGTGTCCTGCGACTATTGGACTATAACCCGTAGAAAATCAGTGCTCGATTTCCACTGAATCTAACTCTAAGACATATGTATTTGGATATTACTTTGGTACGTCACTGCTTTACAAACATCGTTGTAATTCATTCGGCTGTTGGCGAATATATGAAAACACTTCAGCAACTAAAGTATAAAAACTGGTTTCACTCTTCATAAAGTGAAGCCAAAGTCTACTGTTATCAATTCATGATACGAAGTGATAAGAAGGAGAGACGAGAACAGGAGTTCAAGAGGAATATAAATGCTTTTTTCCATCTTTCTTGTAAAGAGAGCAACAGGTGGCGAACAGTTGCGCAAGTATTGTGTCACTCTTGACGGATAAATTAATGCAGGAAACACATGACAGAATCTTTAAACTAAGCTATCCACAATATCTTGGTGTCATGAAAGTTAATTCCACGATTGTCAATGTCTGTTGTGAAAGAATAAACTTTCTCTTTAAACATAGGAGTGAGTCTAAAAACAATCCACCGTTTACCCGTGACACTACGTTAAATGACAATCCAAATATGAAAGCCTTTTTCAGTAAACATTTTAGTACAGACTACCGTCACTCACACAGAGAATTTAGGAATTTCGGAATTTAGGAATTTCGTGCATCGTGTAATAGGTATCCATTCAAACGAATCTGATTTTCATGTCATCAGTTCTATCGATCATATGTAATACAATATTTGCGATTGATGTCTTACCATAAAATGCCAATTGAGCCATCTAGTTTTAAACAACGCTGATCTCGCTGCGTGAGAATGTGAAACACATTTATACGCTTTCCACAGCATCGTATTTTATACAGACTGTCCGTCAATCATCGTCAATCATCAAGTACTGTATGTTCATTATTATTCTGTTTTTCTTCTCCGGAGATGAGAATAATACATACCATATAGGTTGCTATAAAGCTCCTGTTTTCATTTTTCGTAAATAAAGGAACAACTCAATGTGCTTCTATCAGAAGCACGAACATGGGTCAGCGTTACTCCATCTTCAGGCGCATACGTCATTTGACTGGACTATTCAAGAGACTCCTACTTTCTTTATAATAACGCCGGTGCTGGGGATGACGTGAGGTTTGTATTCAATTTCCAGGTGCCCGCAGCGAGTCAGAAGAGGAAGATGACGATGACCACGGCCTGCTGGACCTGTTGTCGCTGGGCGTGTCGAGGCTCTTCCAGGATGGCGAGGAGGAAGCTGGCCTGTCCAAGGAGGACGACGAAGAGGAGGGCAGCGAGCAAGAAGAATCCCAGGAGGCCGGCAGGCAGATCGACGAAGGTAGGCAGTGGTTTCAGTCTGTGTAGGCGCCAAGATACCAGTGTAGGATCCATTCCAACAAATGTAACTCACGAACTCGACGTTCACTGTTTCTATAACACGT
Source organism: Schistocerca piceifrons (assembly GCF_021461385.2). Taxonomy (NCBI): domain Eukaryota; kingdom Metazoa; phylum Arthropoda; class Insecta; order Orthoptera; family Acrididae; genus Schistocerca; species Schistocerca piceifrons. The sequence goes on from NC_060149.1 coordinate 807,704,226, forward strand.
TGCTTTTGTCTTATTAACCTTCTTCTGTAGAAACTATGACCCTGAAACCAATGAAAAGCGTATCATGATCCTACAAAAGGGAATATTTTATGAGCTTAATACTCCTCGGTGATGATTCTGCCCTTTTGTATATAAGAGCACCACACCGACAGAATCCCTGAAACGTTAACCATGACTCTTCCAGATCGAAGAATTTTTGCTTTGTTTGTCACACAGTGTTCAGAATGTACCATCATCAATGTAGTGTAATGATAAATACATGTTTATGTTTGATTTAGTGTTATGAAATGTTGGAGAAATTCGATAGAATATGTATGCTGCCGTCCATCACATTATCCAAGATTTTAAATCTCTTCTTCCGTCGCCTCCTGTTTCCTTCCACAACGCTTCTAAGACTATTTTTATAAGCCCCTCCTTCATTCTTAATATATGTCCAAACCAGTTTCGTTTCCTTCTTTTTATTACATCCAGCTATTGTCTTTGTTCTCCGAATCTTCTCAGTACATCTTCATTTTTCACTCTGTCTTTCTAAATTACTCTTTCCATCCTCCGCCATGTCCACATTTTAAAGGCCTCCAGCCTTGCTCTATCTTTCGTCCACAGCGTCCCTGTTTTAGGACCATACAGGAGGACGCTTCATACAAAACATTTTATTAGCCTTTTCCTTAAAGCTGTGTCCACATTCCTGCAGAAAATTCTCCTTTTCTTATAAAATACCTCTGTCACCATTGATATTCTGCTCTTCCAGACGGTTTCTATCCTGCTTCAGAGGTACTTAAAGCTTTGCACATGTTCTAATACTTCTCCATTCAGCATTATCTCTACCTTTGTATTTCCTCCCAGCGTATTACATTTGTTTCCTTCCTATTGATTTTCATTCCATAAATCTTCCCTTTAGCTCTAGTAGTCCTCATTTTAATCGTATGAAATGAAGGGCAATAATCCTTTAATGTGAAATGTATTTCGTTCTTCAGATTATTTGAGGTTAAACCTCTGTAAATGACGTACTTTGTAATGAAACTTTACCCCTTTGTAACGATCACATCAACAGTAGATTGCTCGAAAGATACCTTACTGGTAAAGAGTTGTACATTCCACAATCGTAGTATTTCGGCTACAATCGGATCGTCACTGGGATAGTCCTTACCCTTTTTCGTAAAGCAATTGAAGCTGGTGCTGAAGAAAAGCGAATAAAACCGGCCGCATTCTGTTTTCAGCCCGAGGCAAGAAGAAGAAGAAGAAGGAGGCGCTGATGAAGCTCTTCATGCTGGGCATGCTCATCAAGTCGAAGATCAGCTTGCTGATGGGCGCGCTCGGCACGATCCTGCAGCTGAAATTCCTGGGCCTGGCCGTGCTGAACCTGCTGGTTGGGCTGTTCCGGCTGTGGCTCGAGTGGCTGAACAAGAAGACGCCACAGAAGGTGATCTACTACGAGCACGCGCAGCACCAGCACCACTACGAGCACGAGCACCACTACGACGACGAGAACAAGGGCGGCTGGTCCGGGCTCTGGAGCCGCAGCATCGACGGACAGCCCGCCGACGCGCACGCCATGGCCTACTCGGCGCACCAACCCGCCTCCGGCAACTGAGCTCAGCTGCCACCACACTGCCCACGGCGCATCGGAAGGCCGAACAGATAAACCCCTAACAATCTTTACTAAACTCACGGTTATCGTATAGTTTCCCTTTAGTCGTCGCGTCACGTCACGTCACATTACCCCGTTGCTGAACACAAGACAGCACTCACCTTCCGCGTCCGAGAGAGCATCACAGATTACAATATCAGTGACAGCACTGATACATTAAGGAGAAACAGCTCCAGTACCTCAGTCTCCAACATTTACGTATCATTATAACAGTATTGCCAGTATAAAACTCCACAAATACTTCCAAAGGATTATGTTTATTTATTTATTTATTTATTTATTACATTCAGTCAAGTATTCCAAGAACGAATATTTTTAACACTTAACAACGAGCTTTAAGCTTCTTTCATTTTGTGATATATTTATGAAGCATGAGTGGAATGATTATACACTAATGTGAAAGTTAATCATTCTTATTTATTTTAATGTACAAAATAATTTATTACTTGTATGAATGCATTTTAATAAAAAAATTTGAAAATATGAATTTTCTTTCAAAAAATTTAGTTGTTGAATCCTAACAACGTTAGGCACCCCACACTATAACTTTCAACTCATTTCCCTGCTTTCAAAACTGAATTACTGTGACATCTACAGCTATAATCTGAAAAACATTATGAAGAGCATGGTTGACGGTGCTTCCTACTGTACCACATACTAAAGTTTGTTCAAATGTGTGTGAAATCTTATGGGACTTAACTGCTAAGATCATCTGTCCCTAAGCTTACACATTACTTAACGTAAATTATCCAAAGGACAAACACACACGCCCATGCCCGAGGGAGGACTCTAACCTCCGCCAGGCCCAGCCGCACAGTCCATGACTGCACCGCCTAAGACCGCTCGGCTAATACCGCGCGGCTACTAAAGTTTCTTGCTGTTTCATTCGCATATGGATTGCAGAGACTATGATGTTCAAATGCCTCTGTACGTGTTGTAGAAGGTAAAATTTTTTTCTTCCCGGTCCCTACTGGAGCGATACGTACGGGATTGTAGAATATTCCTACATTCCTAACTTAATTCTGTTCTTACTTACTTACCTTTCGTTCCGTGTGCGGCAGAGGAATCTAATCTCTTCTTCAAAAGTTGCAGCTTTAATTGCCTTGTCATTGCATAAAACTAGATCTACCACTGTGTAAGTAAATTCCATCCTCGGGCAGATGAGCATATATTCAGTCTTCCGTGTTTCCCCGCATTCACACTGTTCATCTTAACCATTTTTACTTTACATTTTACGACTCCTGATGCTTAATCTATTCAGTACTCGTTATACTGTAATTGCTGCCTTTGCATGATTTCCTTTTTGCGGTGCACGTTTGTATTTTGCAGAGAGTCCAAAATTAAAGATACGCGGCTGGTCTCTGGTCGAATTTCTAGCGGTGCTGTCAGTTGGATTACGCTCTCCCTCGATTTAAGACGATTTGGAGACGCCTCCAATACTGGTGCCGAATACTCTCTGGCTGCAAAACAGCGTCTCACTGCTGATTCCCGAAGAACTTCAGGCTGAGCTCCCCTTATTGACCCACTCAGTTTCGTACAATATTGTTTCTTGTGCGTATTTTTCTTTAAACTCATTGCTGTGTTTCTTTTTTTAAATGACAGTGCACGGTCTAGAATGATTCTCAATTATCTCTCCATTCTATTTCCAGATGTCTTGCCGCTTCTCTATTACACAGGAGGAATGCACATACACTGGTCCACAGAAGATTTTTTGCAGTAACCAAAGTAGAGCGTCGTTATAGATTTCAATACTCTGAACACGAATATCATGATTAAAACTGTCTCCTAACTCATTCTCGCCGAATGAATGGGGACTTTACGTTTCAAGTAAACTGCTACCATGAACTATAAGATACATATATTAATTGAACGTACCTCATTTATTCGCACCATTTCTTTACCTTACTCTTTTGGGTGCTGTCTGGAGCATTCCTCTGTAGCATCCAGCAGAAATCAGCCAACATAGCAGTAGTCCATAGTCCTGTGTACCACTATTTCCATGAGAGAATGTCCTGGTGAAACCACTCACCATGCCCGTCACCGAATGCACCACAGATCTCTACGAAAACATTAAGATTTGAGTAAAGGAAGGGCATCTTCACCATATAAGCATGAAAGAATTCGTCTACAAGGTCCCTGTAATTTTCGGTTCTCTTATTTCCCAAGAACAATGTTCTCAAGCTATGAAAGCGATTCCATGCATACAGCTGATCAGCGGTTAGAGTTGACTCTGTATGTGCCCCCTAACAGCTGGTATATCTGTGGACCAATGAATATCCCCATTGTTGTCTTCTCTGTACTGAGTCATGGCAACTTCTAACACAAAAACTGAAATGCTCTTCATTCCTGTGCACTGCCTTAAAAAATGCTGTCATGAGTTCCAACTTAATGTGCAATGATGGGAGAACAATTTCGTTTGCATTCACTAGAGGTTCTTCGACAGTATTTTTTGACACAGGCATCAGAGCTGTTCGAGCAGTCCATTCCATCCTTGTATAGTTGTTTTTCTCTTGAGCGATCGTTCCACTCATACAGGTAGCACTTAGTGTCACCCCCTCGAAAATCCAACAAATCGCAAAGACTTTGGAAACTCCACATACCATCCATTCACGCTTGTTGTAATTAACACAGCTTACAACGGATTTCAACATAATCTAAATTTCTTTAGACAAGGCAGCGTATGCGACAGGGATGGATGGCCTTTCGATACTATTGTGCAACAGTACTGCCTTCAGGGTTGTTTTTGAGCTGTCTATGAAGAGTCCCCACTCATCTGGTTTCTATGTAACGTACAGGTACTCCAACAAACCGTCAACGCACTGCAGAATGTAATGTAGCCTTCAGTACTGAAATGACACTCGAGCTTTTCTGAGTCTCCCGAAACATACACTCCTGGAAATTGAAATAAGAACACCGTGAATTCATTGTCCCAGGAAGGGGAAACTTTATTGACACATTCCTGGGGTCAGATACATCACATGATCACACTGACAGAACCACAGGCACATAGACACAGGCAACAGAGCATGCACAATGTCGGCACTAGTACACTGTATATCCACCTTTCGCAGCAATGCAGGCTGCTATTCTCCCATGGAGACGATCGTAGAGATGCTGGATGTAGTCCTGTGGAACGGCTTGCCATGCCATTTCCACCTGGCGCCTCAGTTGGACCAGCGTTCGTGCTGGACGTGCAGACCGCGTAAGACGACGCTTCATCCAGTCCCAAACATGCTCAATGGGGGACAGATCCGGAGATCTTGCTGGCCAGGGTAGTTGACTTACACCTTCTAGAGCACGTTGGGTGGCACGGGATATATGCGGACGTGCATTGTCCTGTTGGAACAGCAAGTTCCCTTGCCTGTCTAGGAATGGTAGAACGATGGGTTCGATGACGGTTTGGATGTACCGTGCACTATTCAGTGTCCCCTCGACGATCACCAGTGGTGTACGGCCAGTGTAGGAGATCGCTCCCCACACCATGATGCCGGGTGTTGGCCCTGTGTGCCTTGGTCGTATGCAGTCCTGATTGTGGCGCTCACCTGCACGGCGCCAAACACGCATACGACCATCATTGGCACCAAGGCAGAAGCGACTCTCATCGCTGAAGACGACACGTCTCCATTCGTCCCTCCATTCACGCCTGTCGCGAGACAACTGGAGGCGGGCTGCACGATGTTGGGGCGTGAGCGGAAGACGGCCTAACGGTGTGCGGGACCGTAGCCCAGCTTCATGGAGACGGTTGCGAATGGTCCTCGCCGATACCCCAGGAGCAACAGTGTCCCTAATTTGCTGGGAAGTGGTGGTGCGGTCCCCTACGGCACTGCGTAGGATCCTACGGTCTTGGCGTGCATCCGTACGTCGCTGCGGTCCGGTCCCTGGTCGACGGGCACGTGCACCTTCCGCCGACCACTGGCGACAACATCGATGCATATGGCACTCATTTAGCGTAGGAGATAGAATTTTACACATGGCTCCAATACATATATGGAACTGGCAATGATTACGTACTGCCTGCTCCCATGAACCAATATATGCAGAACCTTATGCAAAATCCTAAGCAGTTATTTTGTGTACTGGGCTACGCTTCTTATTTGTAGACTCTACCTTCTTCGTCCCAGCAGCATGTGTACTCGAGACAACTTGTTTTCATTTGTGCAACAGAGCCACGAATAGACAGCTCCATGTGTGTTTCAGTGACTGACTATATCACCACAATCAGCACCCAAAATATCTATAGGTTGCACTGGACCAGACACCGTACTACATAAAACGTCTGGAATAAACTCCTATGAAGATAAAAACTGGGAACGATATCCTACAAAAGCTGTGCAGAACAACCTGGTGCTCCACTGCTGAAACTTTACGCACTTCAGTATTTGCAATAGTCCGTTCTACTGTGGCATATGGTGCTCCTGTATGGCTCAGTGGCACACATACACAAACGCTCGAAGCACAGTTCAACAATACAATGAGAATTATTGGTAGTACACTAAGATCAACCCTTGTGGAATGGGTGTCTATATTGAGCCATATTCTGCCACCTCTACCCCGACGAAAAGAAGCTCTTCTCCTTGAGTTTAAACGTGTACAAGGCAACCCGCAACTCCCAATAAATCAAGACGCCGTTATCCTAGAAACAAACTGGTTTTATTCAAGAACATCATCCATGGAAACAGTTATGAAACTTCACATGTGTCATTTCAACTTAAGAGACTCATGGGAACGAGTCTGGGCAGTTGATTGCCCTCCACATGCCCAGAACTTGTCCTGCATCAGAAAGAAACACCCTACCTTCGACCAAACGAGCAGAGCATGGACAGCGATCAACAGAACATGCACCAATCACGGCAGAACCATGGACTCTCTTCATACATGGGGTAAGGCTGCATCTTCAAAATGAAATTGTGGAACAGACAGGCAAACCGTTTGTCACATTGTTAGGGTATATTGTGTAACTTTCGACGATTTCCTGATGGCAACGAACAACACAGTAGATTATACTAAAAATGTAAATGTCTGTCTGCAAATTGCATGTGTTATTGTTTATATTATACTTAATATTGCGCTTAAAAACCGTATGCCAAATAAATAAGAAATCTGTAATCATGTTCAACACTTTTTTTATACTCGGAAGTCTCATCTGCTTATACACCTACCGCGCCTTTACACAGAGTGGTTTCAAATTGGAACATATACATATATTGTATATGGCTGGACTTGGGAATCGAAGAAAGTATTAAACACACACACACATTTCTTTAGCAACCAGGTTTATGTACAATATGCTACTCTTTCTATGAGATCGCTGTTTCCAATGCTAGAGATACTTTTTCACATAAATAAAATAAGAAGCATGGAAAAATAAAAACTAATATATACATTAATGAATAGTTAAAATAATCTGTACAAACAAGCACGCGCGCGCGCACACACACACACACACACACACACACACACACACACACACACACACAGTATGCTTTTCAATATGACTCTTTTGGTACTATATGCTTTCCATGAATATTTCTTTAAAAGCTTAAAATGTTAGTATGTTAGTTATGTTAATGTTGCCATTCTTTTTGGGATATAGTAGCTGCAATGTTACAGTTTTTTTCTTTTTATAATACAGCTGGTGCAATACTACAGTTGTCAGTCTTTGATACAGCTGTTGCAATGTTAGAGAGAGAGAAAGAAAGACTTTTTAAAATGGGAAGCGAAATATAATATATGACACTAAAAGCTAACCATACTGACCTGAATGACTAATAGCAGGGGAAAGAAAACTATTGAAACTGTGTATATATATTTCACACACATAACAATTTATACAATCCACACACACATAGCATGCAATCGACTCATACACGTACATAGTATGTGCACACACACATATATACACAGCTCGTGGTCGTGCGGTAGCGTTCTCGCTTCCCGCGCCCGGGTTCCCGGGTTCGATTCCCGGCGGGGTCAGGGATTTTCTCTGCATCGTGATGACTGGGTGTTGTGTGATGTCCTTAGGTTAGTTAGGTTTAAGTAGTTCTAAGTTCTAGGGGACTGATGACCATAGATGTTACGTCCCATAGTGCTCAGAGCCATTTGAACCATTTGAACCAAGCTATTTACAAAATGGTTCAAATGGCTCTGAGCACTATGGCACTTAACTTATGAGGTCATCAGAACTAACCTAAGGACATCACGCACATCCATGCCCGAGGCAGGATTCGAACCTGCGACCGTAGCGGTCGCGCGGTTCCAGACTGTAGTGCCATGAACCGCTCGGCCACCCCGGCCGGTACCTATTTACACTATTATAAATGAGTCATACTATTTCCCATACACTCACACGTATATTTACAAATAAAAATACCCCCTCTCCGTATCTCTGTCAACCATGTGCATAGTGCAAGTATGGCAGGGTCGGATCCCATCCTCACAAATGACCCACTCATTGTCGTGAGGTGTCAGGTTGATTTTCTGCTCTGATGCAGTATGTACCTCATCGGACCATGACTGAATATTAACTTAGTGCACCGTACCAGAAGAGGTGGTGAAGCACCGCAAAAAACACCACACAAATATTCCAAGAAATCGTCAACCATTAGAGCCACTGACTATCCATCGCAGACTCTCTACCCACCACTGGGTGCTTTCTATCACTGCACAGTATGGGTACATTTTCGATCTAAGACCTAAAAAGTTCTCCTATGCGCCTCTACATTTATATCTAAAATCATACTCCGCAAACCACTGTATGGTGCATGGCAGAGGATACATTGTATCAGTACTAGTCATTTCCTTCCTGTTCCATTCACAAATAGAGTGAGGGAAAACTGACTGTCTGTGTGTCTCCACGTGAGTCCTAATTTCTCTTATCTTACCTTCATGGTCTCTATGTGAAATGTGTGTTGGCAGCAGTAGAATCGGTTTGCAGTCATGGTTCTCTAAATTTTCTCAAAAGTGTTTCACAAAAAGAATGCCATCTTTCCTTCAGGAAATCCCATTTGAGTTCCCGAATCATAGCCATAACACATCTACATCTGTATTGACGTCATACGCTGCAATCCATTTAATGGTGTGTGACGGAGGGTACTTATGTACCACTGACTGAACCTTCCAACCCTGTTCCTCTCACGAATAGCGCGTGGAAAGAATGAATGTCGCTAAACATCTGTATTGGCTCTAATTTCTCGAATTTGCTCCTCATAGTCATTACGCGAGACATATTTCGGGGAAAGTAATGTTGTCCGACTCTTCCTGGAAAGTGCTCTCTCGAAATTACAAAAGTTAATCTCTCCGCCTCTGTTGTAAGGTCTGCCAATGGAAATTGTTGAGAATTTCCATAACGCTCTGGCACCGGCTAAGCGACCCCTTGACAAAACGCGCCGCTCTTCGTTGGATCTTCTTGATCTGTTCTATCAGTCCTACATGGTAGGGATCCCAGATGGATGAACAGTTCTCAGGAATCTGTCGAAAAATCGAACAAGCGCCTTAAATATAAGCCGCTTCCTTCGTGGATGAGTTACGTTTCCTTAAGATTTTCCTATGATTCTGAGTCTGGCATCTGATTTTCCCACTATTTGTTTTATGTGGTCATTCCACTTAAGGTCGCTCTGGTAGTTACTCATAGATATTTTTGAGTAGATACTGTTTCCAGTGGTTCTTCATCAGTAGTGTAGCTGTACAGTAGCAGCTTCCTTTTCCTATGTATGCGCAATATGTTATATTTATTTACGTTCAGAGTCAACTGCCAGGCCGTACACCACTCATCAGTCCTCTGAAGATCATTCTGCTAATCGTTACAATCTTCTGGCGTTGCTACTTTGGTATATACAACCGCATCGTCTGCGAACAGAATTAAAGAGCATCCGACGCTTTTCACGAGATCATTTAGATACACGGTTGTTCTTATTATAGAAGTTTATTTCCCCAGATCGTATAAAAATACACAATGGTTACTAGTTTCACCGAAATTAAATCATCATCTTCACATTATTTGTACTTTCTTTTACAGGGCCAATCCATTTCGTCGGCTGTTCACATTATTTCTATAATAAGAAGAACAACCATGTTTAGATTGTGAGATCGCCTCCAATACAGCTGACAATATCAGGTTATCATCATTTACATACATTGTAAACAGTAACTTTCCTATCATACTTCCTTGGGGTACTCCGGAAATTACCTCTGCATCTGTCGATTTTGTTCCATTAAGAGCGACGTGTTGAGTTCTGTCTGCAAGGAAGTCTTTACTCCAGTCGCAAATCTGCTCCGATATTCGATAAGACCGTAATTTTTTCGCTGGACGGCAGTGCGGGATGGTGTCAAATGCCTTCCTGAAGTCAAGCAACACAGCATCAATCAACCTTAGCGCTGCTGTCTACGGCGCTGTGGATCTCATGGAGGAACAGAGCGGGCTGAGTTTCGCATGATCTCTGTTTACGGAATCCAAATTGATTTTTGTAGAGGGGATTTTCATTCTCTAAAAACTTCATAATTCTTGAGCATAATACATGTTCCATTATTCTACAACAGATCGACGTCAACGATATAGCTCTATAATTGTGTGCATCTGTCCTACGGCCCTTCCTAAAAATCGGAATGACCTGCTCTTTCTTGCAGTCGCTAGATACCCTTAGTTGCTCAAGCGATCTAGATAAATTACTGCTAGAAGGGGAGCAAGTTCTTTCGCATAATCTTTGTAGAATCTTATAGGTATCTCATGTGGTCTTGATGCCTTTTCACAACCAATCGATTGTGGTTGTTTTTCTATTTCCCGTTCGGTTATCTCAATATCTGCCATTTAGACGCTCGTACGACGATAGAAAGGAGGCACAGTATTTCGGCATTCTCTCTGTTATCTTCCGTTTCGGTGCCAGTATGGTCAATGAGTGAATGAGTAGATGATTTTGACACACTTACCGATTTTACAAACGACGAAAACCTCTTAGTACTTTTACTCAGATCGGCTGACAAAGTTTTACTTTCAGAGTCATTGAACGCTTCTCTCGTTGCTCTCCTTAGGCTCATTTTCACTTCGTTCAGCTTTTGTTTGTCAGCTAGGGTTTCACTTCTCTTGACTCTGAGGTGAAGTTTTCTTTGTTTACGTAGGAGTTTTCTAACCCGGCTATTAAACCATGGTGGGTCTTTTCCATCCCTAAGGACCTTACTCGGAACATACATGTCTTGGCCATATTGCACGATGTCTTTTAATTTTCTTCCAATTGTTCTCCATATCTTCGTCATCATCACCGAATATTTTATGCTGACTGCTCAAATAGTCTGAAATTTGTATCCTGTCACCCTTGCTAAGCAAAAATATCTTCCTACCTTTCTTAACATTCTTTGTAGCACCCGTAGTCCAAAATGCTATCACAGCCTTATGATCGCTGATGCCTTCTTTTACGTTAATGATTCGGTAAGATCAGGATTGTTTGATGCCAGGAGGTCTAAGACGCTACCCTTACGAGTTGGTTCTCTATCTGCTAGAAGTAATTTTAGCAGAAGACGCCCAGGACAATGTCACACGAATCGCTGTCTCTGGCACCAGTTTTGATAACATGACACTCTCAATCTATACCTGGTAAGTTGAAGTCACCCCCTATTACAATGGCATGATAAGGAATATTAGTAACGGTATTCTGCCTGTTCTGTCTGAAACGCTGTACCACTAGAACTCCTGATCCAGGCGGTCTATAAAAGCATCCGATTATCCTTTTTGGCCGATCTTTGATCACCCAGATTAATTCACAATCGGAATCCGTGATAACCTTGCTAAATTTTATCTAATTCTTTACTGAAATAAACACGCCGCCACCATTGGCGACTACCCTAGCCTTACGATAAATATTCAAATCTGAACTTAGGATTTCGTTGTCATTAACATCATGTTTCAACCAACTTTCCGTTCCTCATACTATCTGTGCAATTGACCGTCAGTAAACGATACTAATTCTGGAATCTTTCCTTGGATGCTCCAGCAGTTTACTAAAGTCACATTTCTATCTCTGATCTGGAACGACAACATTCTCTGAGGACGTTGTAGCTAATTTACCAGTCAAATCATCCTTGATCCCAAGGGAGGGTTCCTCTAAGCTAAAAAAGCCTCACATGCGCGCCACACGTACTCCGCCACCCTAGTATCCGCTTCCTGTGTGTATTGCACACCTGACGATATTAAGGGGAACCCTCCGATCCTGCACCCGAAGCGGAGGTCGATAAATTCGCCTCCGATACCGTCGAAGAGACGTCTGAGTCTCTGGTTTAGACCTTCCACTCTGCTCCAAACCTGAGTCAACCCTGAACACGATGTTACAAACAGACAGCTTAGCCTGCACCCGGGGTGCGTTACTAGTTGCCTTCACCAAATCAGCCATGCGCCGAAAGGAGCCGAGGATGCCCTCAGAACCCAGGCCGCAGGCGTCATTCGTGCCGACATGTTCCAGTATATGCACCCAGTGAGCTCGATAGCCGTCGGCAGGGCCTCCACATCACGGACGAGACCCCCCGGCAAACATACCGAGTCCATACCGACTTCTTTCCCGCCTTGTCTGTTATTTCCCTGAGAGGCTCCCCACCAACATAACATTATAACTTCCGATGACAAGCCACGACTGGTTCGGGAAAATCGGTCGCTAGAGGTGTCGCAGGTCTCATCACCAGCGCCACGAAGTCGCCACAACTTTAAGTATTAGCCAGAAACATGTCGAGGTAGCCTACGCAGCTTCCAGCTGTTTGCGGACAGCAGCCAATTGTCCTTGTGTCCGCTCGGAACAAACACAGTCCCTAGCCATATCGTAGTGTGCAAAAAATAGTTACAAGATCTCAGATGGCGCTACTGAGTTTCGAATGTACGCAAAATATAACGAGGAGAATAAAGAAACACTAAAAACCGCTTTTCAGATTTCTCGTTATACCCTGATACGGTAAGCTCTTAAACAGAAGTAAATTTCTCAACTGCAGTTGACGTATCTACAGTTACCTGTTACTACAAACCACGATTACCCAAAAGCTACTCCACGAGATAAGTATGCAGACTATAACGCACTGATCTAAACTATATGCTGTATACCAGCACGAGCGTGACGTGGCGGTCTGACGGCGGAAGAATTACACTAGAAAGCCGCCTTAAACAAGGATATACACCAACATTGACGCAAAAACAAAAATTTAGAGAATTTGCTAACCACTAGTCCACACAGTAAAGTACACAGGTATAGTTCACTACTATGCAGAATCCCGAGGAAAAAAACAGAAACTAAACTAAATTACTGCTTATCAGACAACGGTTGCTTCTGCTACCGTTACTGGCGCGTCCGCTCGGCTCGGCGTCTGCCAGAACACTGACTCATACTCCTGTTTTGATGGAACCTGCCGATAACAAATCCAGCAGTCCACTTCTGAATTGTTTTAATGGTTTCCTGTAATCCAGCCTGGTGAGGATCCCTAATGCTCTAGCAACACTCAAGAACGGGGCGCACCAGTGCTCTATATGCAGACTCCTTTGCGGATGAATCACACTTTCTTAAAATTCACTCAATAAACCTAAGTCGACCATTTGCCTTCCCTACTACCATCCTTACGTACTCTTTTCATTTCATATCGCTTTGGAGCGTTATGCCCGTATATTTAATCGAATGTGACTGTGTCAGGCAGCACACTGCGAATGCTATATTCAAACATTACATAATTGTTTTTCATACCCATCTGCATTAACTTACGTTCCTCTACATTTAGAGCAACCTGCCATTCATCAAACCAACTAGAAATTTTGCCTAAGTCATTCAGTATACTCCTCCAGTCATTCAATGATGACATCTTCTAGTGTCCTCGTACCTTTGTTAACAGTCTGCAGTGGGGCACCATATCAAACGCTTTTTGGAAATCTAGGAATATGAAATCCGTCTGTTGTCCTTCATCCATTGTTTGGTTTGCAGCGTATCATGTGGGAAAAGAGTAAGCTGAGTTTCACACCAGTGATGCATTGTAAATCTGCGCTCATTTATGAACAGAAGGAAATGTATTCCATTCGAACTGAGAATATGTTCAAGAATCATGCAGCAAACCGATGTTGGCGGGTGCGTCCTTTTACCCTCCTTATCTACAGGAGTCACCTGCGCTTTTTTCCAATTACTTTGGACTTTGCACTGGGCAAAAGATTCGCGATAAATTCAAGCTTCGTAAGGGGTTAGTTTCGTAGAGTACCTTCTGTGAAACTGAATTGGGATTCCATCTAAATATTTTTTTCAACTCTTCCAGTTGCTTTTCTACGCCAGGGATGCCTTTTACTATGTCCTCCATACGCGAGTCTGTGTGACAATCAAATGACGGGGTGTTTGTACGATCATTCAGCACGAATGATTTCTTAAAAGTGAAATGTTAAACATCAGCTTTCCTTTTGCTCTCTTCTATTGGAACATTGAACTGGTCGAAGAGTGACTGAATAAAAGCCTTCGATACGCTGGGTGATTTTACGTAGGACCAGAATTTTCCCAGGTTCTCGGCAAGATCTTTTGCTAAGGTATGATGATGGTAGTCGTTGTATGCTTCGCGCATCGATCTTTTTACAGGTGCACGAATGTCTACCAACTTCTGTCTGTCGTCATTTTTGTGTCCTTTTTTGAACGAGAGTGCATCTGTCTCTGTTTCCTCAACATTTTACGAAACTTCTCATTTAACCACGGCGGGTCTTTTCCGTCCTCAATCCACTTACGCGGCATATACTTTTCCAGGGTGCGACTTACAACCCGTTTAAACTTTGTGCCTCTTTCTTCTATGTCCATTGTCTTTCATTAGACCAATAACGTTGCTGATTGGAGGTGCAATGCCAGAATGATTATCGGCCACAATCCATACATGTCGGATGCATCGGGATGCCAGGTTATTACTTCGTGTGGATCGCAACCGTACCCGCAATATACGTAGCTGTCTGTACTCACATAAAGTAACACTGAATCTGCCGGCCGGAGTGGCCGAGCGGTTAAAGGCGCTACAGTCTGGAACCGCACTACCGCTACGGTCGCAGGTTCGAATCCTGTCTCGGGCATGGATGTGTGTGATGTCCTTAGGTTAGTTAGGTTTAAGTAGTTCTAAGTTCTAGGGGACTTATGACCACAGCAGTTGAGTCCCATAGTGCTGAGAGCCATTTGAACCATTTTTTGAACACTGAGTCTACAAAATGAGTTTTTACAAACTTATAATAAAACTGTTACATTTGGAGTTCGGGTAAGTCATGTATATGCAAACCTTAGCCATTTCCAGAGCGGCGAATTATTTGTTGAAGATGTGGCCCATTTAAAATTTCACCTTGGGATATAATTTTTTGTGCCCAAACACCCACCCAGTTTGTTGTTCTGTAGGTTGGTTGGTTGATTTGGGGGAGGGGACGAAACAGTGAGGCCATCGGTCTCATTGGATTAGGGAAGGATGGGGAAGGAAGTCAGCCGTGGCCTTTCAAAGGAACAATCCAGGCATTTGCTTGAAGCGATTTAGGGAAATCACATGAAACCTAAATCAGTATGGCCAGACGCGAGTTTGAACCGGAGTCCTCCAGAATGCACATTCAGTGTGTTAACCACTGCGCCACTTCGCTCGGTTGGCTCTTCTGTGAATTTTGCTGCGCTGTCTAACATTCTTCATTGCTTTGCCGAAAACTTCATATTATTCATAAGATTGTAAAATCTTTCTCCATATCATATGTTGTGGAAGTCTGCTTAGTAGTGTTAATGTGGAAATTGGAAATTGTGGTAAGGTCTTATAAGACCTAACTGCTGAGCTCATCGGTCCGTAACCTTACTCAATAATTAATCTAACTTAAACTGACGTCCACTAAGGACAACACACACATCCATGCCCGAGGGAGGACTCGAACCTCCGACGGGGGGAGCCGCGCGGACCGTGACTAGGCGCCCTCAGACCGCGCGGCTACCCCGCGCGGCTGTGTTAATGTCAATGTATTTTTTCAAACAGCGAGACTGGTCGAATTTAATAGCATGGCTGATCCGAATTAGTTCCGTCGCCAAACAATGACGTTGATGAAGGTTTCTATAGTGCAGCACATTTTTTTCAACCCCCAGCAACTTGGAAATGCTTAAAAAATCTCAGTGCTCCTCACATAGTGGCAAATTGCAGTGCACGTCCTTAGGATGTGCCATGTCTGCCTCTCCACATATCCTACATCAGAATTAACTGCCGCATTTGAGAATTCATCTCATCTGACAATTTCATCATAGGATAGTTATGGAAACCCTACAAGAGACAGAGACTCTTACCACTCATGGTTGTATAAATTGTTTACATACAAATATAGGAATGGTTTGTGGAACTTTTATGTGGCCGAGCGATTCCAGGCGCTTCAGTCCGGAACCGCGCTGCTGCTACGGTCGCAGGTTCGAATCCTGCTTTGGGCATGGATGTGTGTGATGTCCTTAGGTTAGTTAGGTTTTAATAGTTCTAAGTCTAGGGGACTGATGACCTCAGATGTTAAGTCCCATAGTGCTTAGATAGATCTTCGTAGTTAAAGGTAAGCAAAGGATTGGAGACTGAGGATCTATGGCTTGACGACTAATTCCAAGGCTTTCATCCTCAGTTCCCCAGGGTGGAAGGACTATAAACTTCTTCCTTTCCTATCTTCTTTCCTCTTCTTCATTCTAAACTATATTTTTGTATTTATTTTTCAAATTTTAAACTTCATGTAAATTTTTGTTAAACGGTTTTGGAAAGCTGCCATAAAGAAAAGAAAAGAAAAGAAAAGAAAAGAAAAGAAAAGAAAAGAAAGACAAATAGTAAACAAAGATAACCAAGTAAAAGAAAACAAAATAAAAGAGACAAAAACAAAACACGATCGACTATGACCCGCCTCCACGTGGCGGGACACGGGCAACGGTGCGATCGGATGTGGGAAGTGGTGTGGAGGTTCAGCCATATCTGCGCCCATATACCGATCGCAGCGGCTAAGTGGTCAATAAGGACCCACCTTAAGCAATTAGCTGGTGGGTCGTAAAATCAGGGTGGCAAGTGAAAGCAAAAAGTCTTTAGAGTCATTTGAACCGTTTGTGGAACTTTCCACCAGTTTGTGGGTTATTTGTCTTGGTGTGCCTTTGAACACATTGGGGAAAAAAAGACATGTCGATATCAGGTGTCTAATGTTGATTCCTGTGCTTTTGAGCATTGCACCCACGAAAACTCTGACATGAGTTAAAAGAATGCAGGGTCCAGGGTGTACGTTCCCCTGCATACTCTTCAATTTCTCGAAAATATTTGCACGTAAGCGTCGATCTGTGTCCATATAAAGTTTGCATACTACCCTAAATCAGAGATGCTAAACTGCTACCAAGCACTCACTGCATTCCTATATTCTGCACTCTTTAGGGAACTGCTTGTAAGATTATTTGAAAACGCGGTAAGTTGGACAATGTGGTTCTGTTGAGTTGCTTCATCGGATCCAGATATTCAGATGGGAAGACCCCCTTTCTTGGACATGAAGCTGAAACTTAGCATAATCGGGATGTGCAGCTGAGATACGTATCCTCCTGAGACATGGTTTGAGGAAGTTTCTGAAGTGATACACGATGAAAGCATAGCGAGTCCAGAAAGTTCAGTGATTCGCTTGGAAAACTAAAGCTATTTTTCTGTGATCTCAGGTAGGACACTTATCTGATCATTACACAAACCTAAATCAGGCAAGTGCCCAACGAGGAAATGAACATCATACCTGCTCAAATTGGGAAAGAAAATGGGTAAGAGTCACATAGCTGGTAGTAGGTAGTTTACCTGATCACTGCACAAACCCAAGTCAGTCAAGTGCTCACCAAGGAATTAATGAGCGTCATCCTTGCTCAAATCTGGAAAGAAACAGGATATGTATCATGGTAGTCGGTAGCTCAGGTTGCATGTGTTACGTGCAGCGCCGCTAAACTTACCAGTTAGATGACAGTGTCCTTAAACCGATTTCTCGCTTTTCTATCCAATAGCAGCGATAAGTATAGCAGTTAACTACTTTCTTGTATAATGCATCATTCTCCTACGATTCCGTCATAGGAACGTTGGTATGATAAATCACATCCTTCCTTGCACGTTGTTAGAGCTCAGAAAGCAGACATGTTGCAGTGCAGATATGTCGCAGGATTTTCCCTGAAGTATGATTAAAAATTATGAGCATACAACTTGATATATTGCCACATATGGACATGTCGTTCTGTGAAAGTAGCATGAGGCAGTTGGGTCATCTTCTCAGTGCGCCACAGGAGCTAGAAGGCACTCACTGTCAGAATTTACAATGAGGGGAACACATTCCTGCTGCTGATATTTCTTAAATTTTAAGAACTTATTCGCCTTGGTGGGCATACCAACACGTACCGGTTCCTGTGTAGTGCAAACCACTAGATGCCATGGTGATCTCTCGCTCATAGTAAACGTGTTCGGGCCATTAGGGCAAATATGCCATGCACCATGAGTTTTCGACAGTTGAGAGGAAGTTAGGTGGAACATATTTTTGATCCAGCGGTAGTGATTTTTCCCCTGAGAGAATAACAACAGATCTACATATTTCAGGTACTGATTGGTGATATTGAAGTAATGAAGCAGCCTGACAACTTCATTCTCCTAGCTGCAAACAGGCGTTGATATACATCACTGGGGACATGTTGAAAATGTGTGCCCCGACTAGGACTCGAACCCGGGATCTCCTGCTTACAGGGCAGAGGCTCTATCCATCTTAGCTACCGAGGGCACAGAGGATAGTGCGCCTGCAGGGACTTATCTCTTGCACGCTCCCCGTGAGACCCATATTCCCAACATGTCCACACCACTACATTCGTAGTGAGCCTAATAGACGTTTTCAACATGTCCCCAGTGATGCATATCAACGCTGTTTGCAGCTAGAGTGTCGATTTAATTATCATTTCATTCTAGAGAAGCTGCACAGTCATCAGTGGTATCTGTTTTCTCAGGAACAGATACTACCTTCATATATAACTTCATTCTCCCTTTGCTCGCTTTCCTCCACGCCGTAAAATTGAATGGATATATCAGTATGGGCATCTCAAGTTAAGGTACATCCAGGAGTTTCAGGAGGAAACTGATACCATCAGAGTTATAACGCCCAAGAATAGCTAACATTTTGTATTGTGTCATGCACTGAGTACATGTCTTATAATTTCTTTTGGAAGCCAGAAGCGACTATGCAAAGCACAAGTCCTTATAAATTTGGACCCTGATAATACCCTGTTTCCCAGCTATGTCCTCTGGAAGAGGGGTATTGAAAGACCTCCACTTAGTGGATCAAAGACATGTTAGTGAACGCCCAACATGTTAGTGAACGCCTAAGTGAAGTACTATACTCAGAGCCTTAGCAGACCCTTTCTCCTATTTTTCGGGGAATTGAGCCGGTTTGACATTCAGTGTGAAATTTTCGAACCACTCAGCAGTTGAGGTGCCCTGTGATATCATATTATTTTTCCCCACATATTCACAACAGATTATTCTTCAGCATCATCACCATATTTGGGGAGCACATGAGTTCGCAGCTTAGCACTGCACTACACTTAATGGTGGGATATTGCGGATCATTTACTATTTTAGGTAGCCCTCAATCCAGAATAGGCACACACACATTGTGGAAACAGATCAGATCTTGATACCTGCCTGTAGACTTATCGATGTGGGCATACAAGATCCTAGATGTATGGTGTACCTGATGCTCATTGGTACTAGTAGGACAGGCCAAGAAACTGCTGTTTTCTGGTGTATTACTGGAACTGGCAGATGTCGACAGTCTGGGATGAGGTGATTGTACTGTTAATGGTCCAGGATGAGGTGATCATGATATTTACGGTCTGGCACGTGTGATTATGATGGTCCAGGCTTCGCTGTTGATGTAAGATCACCCTCTGAAGATCCCAACATTCCTGTCTGTGACGATTCAGAGCTAAAAAGAAAGGGGCAACCGAATTTTGAATTTGGATAATTTATGAACCATTTAATCATCTATTTTAACCCATTCATGAAATAATGTGATTTTCTACATGTCATTCAGAGTAGATCCTATAAAATTCAGTTAACAATGTATCTGTGAGGCATTTTGATAAATGTTTTGGACCTTAATGGAGACATTAGGAAGTGGTGACACTTATCTAGCATTTACAGAAAGTCTACATCTACAGATCCCTGCAAGATCCTAGTATCCACATAGTTACAAACATGTTACTTTCTATTCTGTGGTGCATCACCCAGTGTGTGCTTTCTTAGTTGACGTCTGTATATCTTTGTATCACAGCAAGTCTGTGTGAGCCTCCCTACAAGTGTCAAACATCCGTTTTTGCTTACTTTCGATATCCAAAGCTTGCCCCATGGTGTGCTAGCTGTGTTGCCCCAGCCTCTGTTAAAATTGTTGCTTTTCATGCATGAGCCAAGATCCTCATCTTTTTAATTTGTATTTTGTGTCTGTTTTACTGGCAATGCTCAGCTGTGGCTGACTTGTCAAGCTCCCTTTGTTTAATATGTTGCTTGAATTTTGGTACAATACTCTGTAAGTGTGTTAACTTCTTGATCCACATAGATGCTGCCTCATTCTCAACCTCAAAACTCCATAACACTGTACATAAAACAGCTATATCATCTTTAACAGGGCACACCACATTTCACACCAAGTGTGTGTGTGGGGGGGGGGGGGGGCGAGGCGGAGGGGTGGGGGGGGGGCGGAACACTCAGCTCAATCCATGTCTCTGAAGCACACATCCTATATCCTATCTTGTGCTCCATGAAAAAATTGTCCCATAATATGGCAGGAAAACAGCCAGTTTTCCTGGCTGCTCCCTTAGTTGGTGGCACCTCAAAGCATTTGCTATCACTCCCTTGCTCACCATTCTCTCTGAACATGTATCTCAAATACTGCAGTTCAAACTGTAGGTGGTCATCATCAGAAATAATTTTTGTTCTGAATACTAATGTGTTCAGAACCACTTCCTTGTGGACAGGGTGGTGAAAGCTATCAGCATTCAACTATTGATCAGTGTACATTGGTTTCCTGTACACTGAATGACAAAGCCAGCCTCCTGCCTTCTGCTCAAATATAACATCCATGAACAGTAGCTTGTCATCCTTTGCCATCTTGACAGTAAATTTAATTTTGGGATGGACAATGTCCATGTAATCACTGTTTGATACTTTTCACCATGAGGCCATTTGCAGCATTTGAGACACATGTTCAGAGAGAGTAGTTACAGTAAAGGAGAAATAGCAAATGCTTTAGGTGCCACTGATGAAGGAAGCATCATAAATTGGCAGAAGAGGCCAAGCCAGCTGCTTCCCTGCCATACTAAGGGGCAACAAGCAGCAAATTATGATGTATGCTGGAAAGACATGAACTGACAAGACAGTGGTCCAATCTGACATGTCATAACCCGCTGTGAAATTTTTTATATGAGAATAATACAGTGAAAGAGATGCACTGTAAAAGTATTTGCTACTAAGAAGCACTGCAAGTATTTTTTAAAAATAGTTGAAGTCACTCGTTTTTGTTGCATGAAGAACCACTTATGACAGCAGTTTGTACAGCCTTTTGCGCATAGCATGCAATCAGCTATGATAAGAGAGCATAGTGCCATGTAGTGCTATTATCCAGAGTGACATGAATGAATCTGAAGGACCTAAACCATACAAATACGTCATGTATCATTAATGTTTTGAATATAGATTGTTCATATTGACACCTAAATTGTTGCATATGTAATTGTTACGAAGATGACTAGCAGAGGAAACTAAATCAAGGCAGCATTCGACTGATGTTACATTACACATGACTTCTATCATTCATGACTTTAATTTACTGAAATGAATTATTTCTTACACATACATCATTTTATGACAATTCCTGCAACACAATTCTTATGATAATTTTTGAACAATGTATATTTCAGTAAAACTGAAAGTTTCTTGTTTATTCCACATAGTCAGCTCAATAAAGCAAAGTATCATTTTAATGACAAAAATAAACATTTCCTTTACACCAGGCACACCTGACCAAGGAAAAATTAATGCTTTCAGGCACGTCACAGTTATTACTAATTTTATTAGGACAGAATTTTGATGAGATAAGAAATGATACTGACCACTGCTCTGCTTATTGTGCTGCGTACTGAGCATACTGAAAGCATTTCATAAAATGTACCAATGCAAACTGATAATGTACAAATGACTGACGTTTAAGAATACTGTTCTCCTGGTAAATCTTAAATGTCATGGAGCTATTGAAAATTATATTGTCTGAAAACTTGCTTAAAAATATTTTCCATAGTCACAAAACTTCTTTATTGAGGGTCACATTGGCTGTTATGGGTGGAATCTGCATTACATCGACAGTCTTTTTGTCATCCTCCTGAAAGACAGAGGTATTGCCATGTCCAGGCCAAAAGTCCAGCAAAAGCAATGAATTAATTTCTGCAATTGGTTGGAAACCATTTCGAATAAAATTTTAAAAATTTCTTTTTTCCTATCTTTCCAGATTTTGATATGTTGATTATTAGATTTTAACCACTAAACAGTCCTTTTTTTATTTCTGGTCCTAATATGCCTTGAGGTCCCTGAAGACAGATATAAAGCTGGGAAACAGTAATCTGCTCATCACTTTCATTGTTGTATATGAATGTGTCACTAATTGAGTGCACAAATGACTGTCTTTTTACATCTTGTAATGATGAAGTGCAGTTTGATTGCAGTTCTTTGACAAAACCTGGCTGATCAGCATTAGATATACTGGATGTGGAGATAACTGCAAGCTTCATCTTCATGTCAGCTACGAATTAATAGAATCTTCTCTACCCTTTTACTTGAAGAAAACTTCATTGTTTTGGGACTTCGTATACTGTATTATTTCTGGACTCTGCTTAAGCAGGTCTAGCAGAAAAGAAAACGGCAACCTGCCACATTTAATAACATTATTTGTTAACATAAATAGCACCATTACTAATTTCAAACTGACAGGTTCATCATCAGACAGCTGTTAAAATTAAGATACATATTTTTTTTATTGTTTACATTAATTTTCACTTTTTATTCCCCCTTCTGGTGAAAATTTCTTGGAGTGGTGGTGCCATCTAAAATTCCACATCATTATGTTGCAATGCTGACTGCTTGAGTTTAGGCACTAATGCAGACTATATGAAGATTATACATACACACATATATATATATATATATATATATATATATATATATATATATATATATATATATATATACAGGGTGTTTCAAAAATGACCGGTATATTTGAAACGGCAATAAAAACTAAACGAGCAGCGATAGAAATACACCGTTTGTTGCAATATGCTTGGGACAACAGTACATTTTCAGGCGGACAAACTTTCGAAATTACAGTAGTTACAATTTTCAACAACAGATGGCGCTGCAAGTGATGTGAAAGATATAGAAGACAACGCAGTCTGTGGGTGCGCCATTCTGTACGTCGTCTTTCTGCTGTAAGCGTGTGCTGTTCACAACGTGCAAGTGTGCTGTAAACAACATGGTTTATTCCTTAGAACAGAGGATTTTTCTGGTGTTGGAATTCCACCGCCTAGAACACAGTGTTGTTGCAACAAGACGAAGTTTTCAACGGAGGTTTAATGTAACCAAAGGACCGAAAAGCGATACAATAAAGGATCTGTTTGAAAAATTTCAACGGACTGGGAACGTGACGGATGAACGTGCTGGAAAGGTAGGGCGACTGCGTACGGCAACCACAGAGGGCAACGCGCAGCTAGTGCAGCAGGTGATCCAACAGCGGCCTCGGGTTTCCGTTCGCCGTGTTGCAGCTGCGGTCCAAATGACGCCAACGTCCACGTATCGTCTCATGCGCCAGAGTTTACACCTCTATCCATACAAAATTCAAACGCGGCAACCCCTCAGCGCCACTACCATTGCTGCACGAGAGACATTCGCTAACGATATAGTGCACAGGATTGATGATGGCGATATGCATGTGGGCAGCATTTGGTTTCCTGACGAAGCTTATTTTTACCTGGACGGCTTCGTCAATAAACAGAACTGGTGCATATGGGGAACCGAAAAGCCCCATGTTGCAGTCCCATCGTCCCTGCATCCTAAAAAAGTACTGGTCTGGGCCGCCATGTCTTCCAAAGGAATCATTGGCCCATTTTGCAGATCCGAAACGATTACTGCATCACGCTATCTGGACATTCTTCGTGAATTTGTGGCGGTACAAACTGCCTTAGACGACACTGCGAACACCTCATGGTTTATGCAAGATGGTGCCCGGCCACATCGCACGGCCGACGTCTTTAATTTCCTGAATGAATATTTCAATGATCGTGTGATTGCTTTGGGCTATCCGAAACATGCAGGAGGCGGCGTGGATTGGCCTCCCTATTGGCCAGACATGAACCCCTGTGATTTCTTTCTGTGGGGACACTTGAAAGACCAGGTGTTCCGCCAGAATCCAGAAACAATTGAACAGCTGAAGCAGTACATCTCATCTGCATGTGAAGCCATTCCGCCAGACACGTTGTCAAAGGTTTCGGGTAATTTCATTCAGAGACTACGCCATATTATTGCTACGCATGGTGGATATGTGGAAAATATCGTACTATAGAGTTTCCCAGACCGCAGCGCCATCTGTTGTTGAAAATTGTAACTACTGTAATTTCGAAAGTTTGTCTGCCTGAAAATGTACTGTTGTCCCAAGCATATTGCAACAAACGGTGTATTTCTATCGCTGCTCGTTTTGTTTTTATTGCCGTTTCAAATATACCGGTCATTTTTGAAACACCCTGTATATATATATATATATATATATATATATATATATATATATATATATATATATATATATATATATACTGCAAAGGACCCTTCATACACACCAAAAAGTTTTGACACCTTCCACATGACAAAACTTTTTGATGTATGTGTGTGGTGCTTCACACTGTGTGTGTGTGTGTGTGTGTGTACGTATGTACATATATATCAAATCATAAACCTAAGCAGTAAACATTGCAACACAATCATGTGGAATCTCGGTTGAGTTTTCACAAGGGGGAATAAAAGTGAAAATTAATATAAACAACAACAATACATGAAACTTCCTGGCAGATTAAAACTGTGTGCCCGACCGAGACTCGAACTCGGGACCTTTGCCTTTCGCGGGCAAGTGCTCTACCAACTGAGCTACCGAAGCACGACTCACACCCGGTACTCACAGCTTTACTCCTGCCAGTACCTCGTCTCCTACCTTCCAAACTTTACAGAAGCTCTCCTGCGAACCTTGCAGAACTAGCACTCCTGAAAGAAAGGATATTGCGGAGACATGGCTTAGCCACAGCCTGGGGGATGTTTCCAGAATGAGATTTTCTGCCAGGAAGTTTCATATCAGCGCGCACTCCGCTGCAGAGTGAAAATCTCATTCTGGGAACAACAATACATATCTTAACATGAACAGCCATCTGATGGTGAACATATAAAACTGAACAGCGCTATTTATGTGAGTAAAAAGCATTATTAAATGCGGCTGGTTGATGTTTTTCTTCTCTGCTAGAATCATGCTGTATATAAAATTCAATTTGGTGCAAAAGTTCTAAGTAAATATGAAACAAAATATTTTTGTTTCATCATAGAAAAATAATTTAAATGTTCAAACATAGAATACAAGAACAGAAAGAAAAAAAGAAAACATCTAAAATAGCAATTTATTTCAAGGACTCTGTGATATGAATGACACATTCAAGGAACAGTTTCATGAGTTTCTTAAAAGTGTAGAATTTTAATCCTTTTGAAAATATGCAAAAAGCATTTTCGCTGAATAAAGTACTATTATTACCATGAACTGGAATACTTCTGGTAAGTTAATGAGTGAGTAATTTAAAGTAAATATTGAACATAAATATAAAGTATCGTGTTCATTTCCCATGAGGTTACTTTGGCACATGAATCTGATTACTTAACAAAATGATCCAAATGTAGCCTTCAACCTGCCACTGTAAGTTAGCCAGTCATAAGAGACTGGCAAATATAAATACGGTAATTGGTAGTGTGTAGTGGAAGTAAAGGTAAAGGGAATTAAGGTCAGCTCACCATATAGTTAAGACACTGAGTTGTTGACAGCCACATAAACTAGACTGAGAAAGTTGCTAGTTTTACGAGGAACACTTTTTCAGAACTAATACACCTACACAAATAGAATCATCCTGCTGACTTTAATGGGCTGGCGTTGCTGCTAAGGATATGCTGGGTAGACTGGACAAGGGGTGAAAAGAGACAGGATGAGGGAGCAAGGTATGGGGAGAGTGGCTGATAGCTGGGAGGGAGAGGTAGCAGCTGAATGTGTAAGAATTTGGCATCAGTCAACTCATTCTGACTACAGACAAGAGGAGCTGTGTGCAGTACACTTTGATCTAGATGAGGTTTTTGGGAGGGGAAGACTGATAGAGAAAGAGGAAGAGTGCAGAGAGGATGGTGTGAGTACAGGGTGACTGTAGTTATGGACATGGGGCACAGGTGAAGTTAGAGATGGGTGTGGGGCAAGGGCTAGTGGAGATAGCGGCCAGGCATACAAAAAAAAATGGTTCAAATGGCTCTAAGCACTATGGGACTAAACATTTGAGGTCATCAGTACCCTAGACTTGTTTGTTGTTGTAGTCTTCTGTCCTGAGACTGGTTTGATGCAGCTCTCCATGCTACTCTATCCTGTGCAAGCTGCTTCATCTCCCAGTAACTACTGCAACCTACATCCTTCTGAATCTTCTTCTAGTCAAGTTGTGCCACAAACTTCTCTTCTCCCCGGTCCTATTCAATACCTCCTCATTAATTATGTGATCTACCCATCTAATCTTCAGCATTCTTCTGTAGCACCACACTTCAAAAGCTTCTATTCTCTTCTTGTCCAAACTATATATCGTCCATGCTTCACTTCCATACATGGCTACACTCCATGCAAATACTTTTAGAAACGACTTCCTGACACTTCAATCTATACTCGATGTTAACAAATTTCACTTCTTCAGAAACGCTTTCCTTGCCATTGCCAGTCTACATTTTATATCCTCTCTACTTCGACCATCATCAGTTATTTTGCTCCCCAAATAGCAATACTCCTTTACTACTTTAAGTGTCTCATTTCCTAATCTAATTCCTTCAGCATCACCCGACTTAATTCGACTACATTCCATTATCCTCGTTTTGCTTTTGTTGATGTTCATCTTATATCCTCCTTTCAAGACACTATCCATTCCGTTCAACAGCTTTTCCAAGTCCTTTGCTGTCTCTGACAGAATTACAATGTCATCGGCGAACCTCAAAGTTTTAATTTCTTCTCCATGGATTTTAATACCTACTCCGAATTTTTCTTTTGTTTCCTTCACTGCTTGCTCAATATACAGATTGAATAACATCGGGGAGAGGCTACAAACCTGTCTCACACCATTCCCAACCACTGCTTCCCTTTCGTGTCCCTCGACTCTTATAACTGCTATCTGGTTTCTGTACAAATTGTAAATAGCCTTCGCTCCCTGTATTTTACCCCTGCCACCTTCAGAATTTGAAAGAGAGTATTCCAGTCAACAATGTCAAAAGCTTTCTCTAAGTCTACAAATGCTAGAAACGTAGGTTTGCCTTTCCTTAATCTAGCTTCAAAAATAAGCCGCACGGTCAGTATTGTCTCACGTGTTCCAATATTTCTATAGAATCCAAACTGATCTTCCCCGAGGTCAGCTTCTACTAGTTTTTCCATTCGTCTGTAAAGAATTCGCGTTAGTATTTTGCAGCCGTGTCTTATTAAACTGATAGTTCGGTAATTTTCGCATCTGTCAACACCTGCTTTCTTTGGGATTGGAATTGTTATATTCTTCTTGAAGTCTGAGTGTATTTCGCCTGTCTCATATATCTTGCTCACCAGATGGTAGAGTTTTGTCAGGACTGGCTCTCCCAAGCCTGTCAGTAGTTCTAATGGAATGTTGTCTACTCCCGGGGCCTTGTTTCGACTCAGGTCTTTCAGTGCTCTATCAAATTCTTCACGCAGTATCATATCTCCCATTTCATCTTCATCTACATCCTCTTCCATTTCCATAATATTGTCTTCAAGAACATCGCCCTTGTATAGAGCCTCTATATACTCCTTCCACCTTTCTGCTTTCCCTTCTTTGGTTAGAACTGCGTTTCCATCTGAGCTCTTGATATTCATACAGGTGGTTGTCTTTTCTCCAAAGGTCTCTTTAATTTTCCTGTAGGCAGTATCTATCTTACCCCTGGTGAGATTAGCCTCTACATCCTTACATTTGTCCTCTAGCCATCCCTGCTTAGCCATTTTGGCTAAACTTAGAACTACTTAAACCTAACTAACCTAAGGACATCACACACATCCATGCCCAAGGCAGGATTCGAACCTGTGACCGTAGCAGCCACGTGGTTCCGGACTGCAGTGCCTAGAACCGTTCGGCCGGCACAAACACAGACTAACATAAACATTCACTACACTTCGTTCCTTATTGGGAACAAGTTCAGCTCTTGTTTCTATATATAACCAGTTCTGCTGTTTGGATTTTTTCTATAGATTCCAATATTGCAATTGCAGTAGCCACCAGTAAGATCGCGGGAGGCGCACATCGGCACGGTGCGTCACGGACAGTAGTTGCCGCAAGTAAAGTCCCGTCCACCAGAGGGCACGCGAGAATTCGGCCGCGCCCTCTGCCGGCGGAACAACAACTCAGGCAGCACGGGCAGTGCGCGCTCAGTTTTACATCGGGCATGCCTAGTAGACAGTTCCCGGTCTACACTCTGTGAAGTGCGACGGACAACGTGAATCGTGTTAATATACAATTGGCGACGGGTAGGGTCGTTCTTTCGTGTGTTGCGTCGTTGTTCCAGTTTCGCAGCTTATCCACGGCATGGAAGATTTAGTGCGGGTTTTGGTGGAGCTCGTGGCAACCATGAACGAAGTGCTTCCGGCGTTGCTCTCCACGCAGTCTGCTCCAGCGCCGTTCCCTCCTTTCTTTACCCCGTATGACGAGACGACGGAGGATTGGGACGCATATGAACATCGCCTTCGGCAGTATTTCCTGGCATTTCATGTTGACGATGCGGAGGTATGTCGTGCTCTTTTCTGGTCTTGGATATCTCCCTCTATGTATAACGTTTTGCGGCAGCTAGCGGCGTTGCAGGAACCCTAGTCCTTGTCTTTTGACGCATTGCGTTCATCGTTGTCCTCAGATTATCACCGCCGCACGCATTTTGTGGCGGCTAGGGTAGAGTTCTATCAATGCAAGAAACAGCCCCATCGGTCTTACCGGGCGTGGGCCGCTACCCTGCACGGTCTTAGTCGCAAGTGTCAATTTGTCACGGAGCAGTCGCGAGAGTTGTATGCCCACATTATGGTGAGAGACGTCATTGTTCGTTCGGCTCCTGATAGGGAGGTCCGGCAACGGGCCCTGCAGTTGGGAGACCCTTCCCTTGAAGTCCTGTCCACTGCTCAATCGTATGAAGTCTCTCACGCCGCAGGTCAACAGGTGGAAGCGTGGTGCGACGTCGCGGCGGTTCAGGGCGGCGCGGCCGCGTCCACTGCGTCCGGGGTGGACGACGTGCGAGCGGTACAATCCGGCCGTTACGGCCGCTCCCGCACGGCGCGTAAAAAAGTTCCGGCCGCCGGCCCCTGTTACCGTCCTGTGCGTCGTGCTATATACATCATGATCGGTCAGAGTGCCCCCCCCCCCTCCCCCCCACTCCTAGCCTTGGGCCGTTTGTCGCAAATGTAACAAAAAAAAGACACATTGCTAAACTTTGCCGCTCAGCCTCAAAAGAATCGAGGGAAGCAGCTACAGAGGCCATGGACGTTGGCATTCAGGAAGTTTCATCGGACCAGGCTCCCGACGCATCGGCACACCTCTTCATCGAGGTTCGATCGCGCCGATTACAACTGCAAGTAGATACGGGCGCGGTAGTTTCTTTGTTGAATGCACAAACCTACTTAGACCTTGGGTCGCCACCGTTGGCGCCAGTTTACCGGCGTCTCCGCGGTTATGATAAACAGTTCATTCCCCTACTGGATCAATTCACTACCGACGTTACCTACAAATCAGTCACTCGTCCTCTTACTTTTATTGTTGTCAGTGATGCGAGCTCCGCTAACCTTTTTGGATTGGATGCCTTTCAAACTTTCGATTTTTCTATCGCAGACACCATACAGTTGGTCTCCGAAGATGTTCCCTATCATTGGAATCTTTGACCTCTGACTAAGGATATCTTTGAGGAGGGCCTGGGGCGTGTTTCAGACTTTGAAGCTCACTTAACGTTGAAGGCGTCGGCTCGCCCGCGTTTCTTACGCGCAAGGCAGATCCCCTTGGCTCTCCGCCCTCGGGTAAATGCAGAGCTAGACCAGCTGACAGCCCTTAGGTTCGTTCTTCCCATTTCTTTTAGTGAGTGGGCTTCGCCCCTCGTTGTCAGGAAACTCTCGGGGAAATTACGTCTTGGTGGACACCTATCCCTTGCCTTGTTCTGATGAATTGTTCTCCGACGTGGTGCGAGGCCAATATTTTTTGAAAATCGATCTACTACTTGACGACTCCAAACGGCTGGCGGTCGTCAACACCCCGATTGGCCTTTGCCAATACCAGCGGTTGGTCTTCGGAATATCCAGTGCCCCGGCGATATTTCAGCGTTATCTTGAACACGTCACGTCGACAATGCCTCATTGTATTAATTACCAGGACGATATAATTGTCACAGGCCGCAGCACGAAGGAACACTTGCACAGCCTTCGAACCCTCTTTCTCAAATTCAGGTCCGTGGGCCTGCATTGCAACCTGCGTAAGTCGAACTTCTTCCAAACGTCCATTGAGTATGTGGGCTACACCATCTCTCAGCATGGCGTCCAGCCACTAGGAAGTTTGGTCCAAGGTATCGTTGACCTTCCGCAGCCCACTTCTTTTCACTTTTTTAGGCAAGATTGTCTATTACCACTGGTACATTCCCAGGGCTTCCACCATAGCCCGCCTCCTGTACTGCCTTCTGTGCAAGGGTGTTCCTTTTGATTGGTCGCCTGCATGTGAGCGAGCACTCACCTTGTTGAAGGGCCTCCTCATGTCAGTGCCTTGTTTGGCTACTTTTGACCCCACTATGCCATTGGTCCTGGCTACAGATGCTTCGCAGTATGGGGTGGGGACAGTCTTGGCCCATCAATGTGGATGGCTCCGAGCAGCCACAGGCAGCTGACCCGTTTCTCCGGCAAGTAGTTAGCCTCGTTCAGCAGGGGTGGTCGTCCCGACCTCCAGGCTGGGCCTCACACTCTTCGTAGTTACTTTGTTCTAAGAGACTGCCTCTGTCTTGCAAGGGGTTCTCCTTCTGGCTACCGATGATGCAGCTCCTCATGTGGTTATTCCTGCACGTTTGAAAAGGGAGGTCCGCACGTTATTACATGAGGGGCACTGGGGTATTTTCCATACTAAAACCTTGGCTCACAGGCATGTGTACTGGCCCGGTATTAACAGAGAAATTGAGCACTTGGTGGCCGCCTGTTCCCAGTGTGTGAGCCAACAGGCGTCTCCCAGGTCAGCGTTCTCTTAATGGCCACCTGTAACCCAGGCTTGGGAATGTGTTCACATAGATTTTGTCGGCCCGTTTCTCAGTGGCTTTTGTCTCATTGTCATTGATGCTTATTCCTGATTCCCATATGTGGTTCGCTGCTCCTGAACCACTTCAGAAGTTGCAATCCAGGCACTCGCAAAAGGAAGGTCTGCCACTCACCCTGGTATCGGAAAATGGACCTCAGTTTATTTCGCAGACCTTCCAGGATTATTGTAGGCGCTTCGGTATTCGGCACGTTTGCTCTCCCCACTTTCATTCACAGTCGAATGGAGAAGCTGAGTGCATGGTGCACACATTTAAGATGTAGATGGAAAAAGAATGTGCACGAATTTCCTGCGAAGGAGGCATTGACGTTTTTCCTGACGGCATACCAGACCACGCCCATGGGAGAATGCAGCACCGCAGAGCTCCTCCATGGGTGCCAACCTAGGACTCTGCTGCACCTCCTCCAGGCTGGTCCTGGCCAGTCTTTGCAAAACAGGGTACCCGGCTTTCCACCGGGTATGTCGGTCTAGGCTCGTGGGTTTGGTCGCAATCCACGTTGGATACTGGAAGTGATCCTGCGCCACAATGGCCACCGGCTCTATACCTTGCAGGCGGGGGACTAGGAGGTACGTCGTCACCAAAATCAGCTACATCCACGTTTAGGCACCCACCCTCCAATCCCTCAGGCACCGGCTTCCCCATTGCCAGTACCAGTGTTTTCTGAGGAGACGCTACCGCCTCTCCCATCTGTGACTCTGCCACGCTGTGATGGTTCTTAGCCTTGGCGGCCTCCAGTAGCTC
Source organism: Schistocerca piceifrons (assembly GCF_021461385.2). Classification (NCBI taxonomy): domain Eukaryota; kingdom Metazoa; phylum Arthropoda; class Insecta; order Orthoptera; family Acrididae; genus Schistocerca; species Schistocerca piceifrons. The sequence continues at coordinate 807,736,240 of NC_060149.1, forward strand.
CAGCACCGGCATCGCCATCGTTAGATGCCCCAGCGAGAGCCAGCCCCTCTCGCAAGTCTAGTTCCTCAGGAGGCTGGTTCACCTGTGGTCCCGCCTTCCCCATCATCCCCGCCACGGGGTCTTGCCCCTCCCAAGGTGGAACGGGATTCGGAGTTGGACAGCTTGCGCCTGTACTGTCCCGGGCTCTGGTGGTGGGACGATGGGAGCCTCTTTGTGTGGGTCACTTTCAACTATATTTGAAGGTTCCAGCTCGAGGGTTGGCAGATCCCCAGACTCCAGCATTCCAATGGATGTGGAGGTCATCACTACTGCACGATGCTCCATCTTCCGATACAGTGGATCACAGTGGCTTCACCCCCTGAAGGAGCAGGAGAGCAGTAGCCACCAGAAAGTTCACGGGAGGCACACATTGGCACGGCACATCACGGACTGTAGTTGCCGCAAGTAAAGTCCGGTCCACAAGAGGGCACGCGAGAATTTGGTCGCGCCCTCTGCCAGCGGAACAACTACTACTCAGGCAGCATGGGCCGTGCTCAGTCAGTTTTACATTGAGCATGCCTAGCAGACAGTTCCTGGTGTACACTATGTGAAGTGCGACGGACAATGTGAATTGTTAATACAGCAATTACCAGTTTCAACTAGATTTTGGTAAAATTTCGTATGAACTAGTATATTGATATTATAAAATGATTCAGGTTTAATCATTAGCTTAAACATTCAATAATCTCTGTGTGTCAGAGGAACATCTTTTATTTTGATTCCATTACTTAGACATTAAAGGCTGTTATATTTAGGCAAACTTGTTAGGTCAGTAACTAACTAAAAGAAGGAATTAGAGGGGAAAATATTTTTGCATTACTTACAAAGTTGAAGTGCACATACTGCCCATTCAACAAAACTATGGTTCTGTATCTAATGCTGCATTTCATGGAAGTTACAATTTAAACTGTTTCAATGTTGAAACAGACAGTTTGAAAGATTTGCTGAAACTGTTTTAACATGGCTTAATATTACATTCGTCACTTGTAAATTCCCAAAGTTGGTTAAGGTGATATGAGAGGCATTATTGGGTGCAGTCAATCTATAGTCTCCCACTGATTCTAGCCGGGTTGTTTGGTTGTCCTCAGTGTGAGGAGTAATTTACGCACGCGCACTCTCTGCACCATTTTCTCTCATGCTGTTTGTAAAGTCTCAATTATCATTTCTACTTCTGAACAAGCGACACAAAAACCATTCTACCAGCATTTTTTCGACGGTGTAAAACAAGAAACAGTAGATTCTTTTATAGGAAAGACGTAAATTGTTACTACATGCTGTATCCGGCTACTAGTTTGTATGAGTGAGTGCAGCAAGTTTGGGTCACTGTGAATCTAAGTTTTAATTGTCCACCAACTGTATCAGCATGGGCTGTCAACTAGATGCCACCTACGGGATGCACGTGCATGGCGCAGTCAACGCTGCACCATCTGCTGGCGACTCATTCATACCTGTGTGCATAGTGGTGCTGACTGACCCTTTGTTATCCTAGTTTGTACCATGCACATCCATTGTTCTGTGTCTTGTGGAGTTCTGAGACGTTATTTCCATATTGTTCAGAGGTTATGAATTAAATCATATTTGTGTGACTTGGATCAAGTCTTTGTATTACTTGGTAACTATACAACTGGCAAAGAGTTTAGAATAGTTTCCATGTGTGGAGCCTGCAAGTGCAGTTTCATCACGTTTATTCATTATTCATGCCATGCTATTGGCTGTGCCTGAACAGCTTACTTTGGCTCTGACTCCTTTGTTTCCATAAACACAGGGTACTGCACCACCAGTTCATCCACCCACTTTTTCTCCATGTAATGATTCAGCTGAGGTTTGGGAAGCTTATGAAAAGACTCAGACAGCATGTTTTGGATTTCTGGGTGACAGACTGGAATTTGTACAAAGCCTTCTTCCTTTCAAGGATACTACCTAAAGTGTATCAATTACTGTGTCAGTTTGCCCCTTTACAAGAACCAGCAGCTCCTTCTTTTGCTCACATGTGCAGTTTATTATGCAGCTACTATCACTAATGAATGCATGTCATAGTGGCACAATTTGAATTCTATCTATGCTGCAAACCAAATCAGTCACACAGGGCCTGGGCAGCCAAACTTCACAGCCTTGGCCTTCGGTATCATTTCATTACTGATGCCCATAATGACTCTTATGCAGACTCTATGGGTGCAACACAATTATCTGTTTAGCCCCAGACAAGTAAGTGCAATAGGTTTTACTCTGTGAAAACCAGCCACTGTTAGTTTTGCAAATAGCACAATCCTTTGAAGTTTCTTGGGCGTCAGGTTACCAAACTGAAGTGCGAGATGACGTGGGAGTAGTGTCACAGGATGTGCCCAGTAGAATGACAGACAGCTTGCATGAGGAAGCAGCAGTAGTGGTGGTAAACATGTGAGCTCAGCACCGAGCAGACCAAGGCTGGCCCAAGCAGCCATGAATAACACAGAGCCATCTCTGTTTCTGTCTTGTCCTTTTTGTTTTGTCCAGCACAAATGTTCAGCATGCTCTAAGTGCTGGGCTACTTGTAATGGTTGCCAGGAGAAAGGCCACATTGCCTGTGTGTGTCATTCACTGAAAGTTGCTAAGAATGTGGCCATGGACATAAATTGTGACTCCGGTGCTTGTGACTTCTCCCAAGCTCTTTATCAAGTTAAGTGTTGTCTTGCCAAGTGCTCCAGCTACAGGTTGACACTGGTTCTACAGTGATGCTTTTGAATACTCAAGCATATGTGCATTTAGGCTCACCACCGTTGACGCTGGTCACGTGGAAGCTGGTCATTTATAACAAACAGAACTTTGTGCTTTTGGCACAATTGATGGCATCTGCCTCTAACATGGCAATGGTTAATTACATTACATTTTTGCTGATGCCAGTGTTGAGAACTTGTTAAAGATGAACACATTTCAGGCATTTGCATTTTCTATCACCAATGCAGTTCACCTTGTGTCCAATCAGGTATCATATTCTCAATTGGAAACTGAGTAATGAGTCGTTGGACTTGTTTTTGGAAGGCATAGGGTGTGCTTCTAATTTTTCTGGTCTTACTGCTCTCCAGTCCATAGTTCGGCCCCTTTTTTGTCACAAGTATCATATTCCTGTCACCCCAAAAGTAGTAGTGAAAGCAGAACTCGGCAGAATTCAAACTCTAAGGGTGGTCCAACCTGTTACGGCTAGTTAACTGTTGTCTCTGCTGGTTGTAATTCAAAAGCCATTGGGGAAACTTCATCTCTGTGACAACTTTAGTGCTACTGTCAACACACAATCATATTAGTTTAGATTAGATTAATACTGTTCCATGGATCATGAATACGATATTTTGTAATGATGTGGAATGAGTCAAATTTTTCAGTACATGACATAATTAAGTTAATGTAACAACATAATTAAGTTAATATAACAACTTTTTAAATTTATATCTAAAAATTCCTCTATGGAGTAGTAGTTGTCATTCAAAAATTCTTTTAATTTCTTCTTAAATGCTTGTTGGTTATGTCACTTTTGATACTATAAGTGACCAGACTTTAGTGGCAGTATAATTCACCCCTTTCTGTGCCAAAGTTAGATTTAATCTTGAATAGTGAAGATCATCCTTTCTCCTAGTATTGTAGTTATGAACACTATCACTTTTGAATTGGGTTTGGTTGTTAATAACAAATTTCATAAGAGTATATATACTGAGAAGCTACTGTGAATATCCCTAGATCCTTAAATAAATGTCTGCAGGATGATCTTGGGTGGACTCCAGCTATTATTCTGATTACACGCTTTTGTGCAATAAATACTATATTCCTCAGTGATGAATTACCCCAAAATATGATACTGTATGCAAGCAATGAGTGAAAATAGGTGTAGTAAGCTAATTTACTAAGATGTTTATCACCAAAATTTGCAATGACCCTTATTGCATAAGCAGTTGAACTCAAACGTTTCAGCAGATCATCAATGTGTTTCTTCCAATTTAATCTCTCATCAATGGACACACCTAAAAATTTTGAATATTCTACCTTAGCTATATGCTTCTGATTAAGGTCTATATTTATTAATGGTGTCATACCATTTACTGTACAGAACTGTATGTACTGTATCTTACAGAAATTCAGTGTGTCTATTTACAAGGAACCACTTAGTAATTTTCTGATAGATATTATTGACAATTTCATCAGTTAATTCTTGTTTGTCAGGTGTGATTACTATGCTCGTATCATGAGCAAAGAGAACTAACTTTGCCTCTTCGTGAATATAGAATGGCAAGTCATTAATATATAATAAGAACAACAAAGGACCCAAGACTGACCCTTGTGTAACCCCATTTTTGATAGTTCCCCAGTTTGAGGAATGTGTTGATCTTTGCATATTATGAGAACTGCTTATTTCAACTTTCTGCACTCTTCCAGTTAGGTATGAATTAAACCATTTGTGCACTGTTCCACTCATGCCACAATACTTGAGCTTGTCTAGCAGAATTTCATGATTTACACAATCAAAAGCCTTTGAGCGATCACAAAAAATCCCAATGGGTGGTGGTCGGTTATTCCAATCATTCAAAATTTGATTGGTGAAAGCATATATGGCATTTTCTGTTGAAAAACCTTTCTGGAAACCGAACTGACATTTTATTAGTACTTCATTTTTACAGACATGTGAAGCTACTCTTGAATACATTACTTTCTCAAAAATTTTGGATAAAGCTGTTAGAAGGGAGATTGGACGGTAATTGTTGACATCAAATCTATCACCTTTTTTATGCAAAGGTATAACAATAGCATATTTCAGTCTGAGGGAAAATGCCCTGTTCCAGAGAGCTATTACACAGGTGGCTGAGAATCTTAGTTATCTGTTGAGAACAAGCTTTTAGTATTTTGCTGGAAATTCCATCAATTCCATGTGAGTTTTTGCTTTTAAGCAAGTTTATTATTTTCCTAATTTCAGAGAGAAGTGGGTAAGATTTCAATTGTATCAAATTGCATAGGTATGGCCTCTTCCATTAACGGCCTAGCATCTTCTAATGAACACCTGGTTCCTACGATATCCACAACATTTAGAAAATGATTATTAAAAATATTTTCAACTTCTGACTTTTTGTTAGGAAAGTTTTCATTCAATTTGATGGTAACTGTCTTCCTGCGCTCTTGGTTGACCTGTTTCTCTTATAATAATATTCCAAATTGTTTTAATTTTATTATCAGAGTTGCTGATTTCAGACATGATACACATACTTCTGGATTTTTTAATAACTTAATATAGTGCAGTAGTTTTTATAATGTTTGATAGTTTCTGGGTCACTACTCTTTCTTGCTGTCAGATACATTTCCCTTTTCTGGTTACAAGATACTTTTATACCCTTAGTAAGCCATGGTTTGTTACATGGTTTCTTAAGAGTATATTTAACTATTTTCTTGGGGAAGCAGTTTTCAAATGCATTTACAAAAGTGTCATGAAATAAATTATATTTTAAATTGGCATCAGGTTCATGGTACACCTCACCCCAGTGTAACTGCTGTAGGCTTTCCCTGAAATTTGCAATTGTTAAATTGTTGACTGAACGTACTACTTTGGAGGTCTGTTTAGTGTTGCTGAATGGAGCTATGTCATATATTGTAACTAGCTATGCACCATGATCAGAAAGACCATTCTCAACAGGCTGAGCATTTATCTGGTTAAACTTACCCTGGTCTATAAAGAAGTTATGTATCAGTAAGGTGCTATCCTTTACCACCCAAGTAGGCAAATCAATAACGGGTGTCAAATTGAAAGAACCGAGTAATACTTAAAGGTCATTTTTTGTATTACCCTCTTTCAGAGAATCTACATTGAAGTTCTCACAAATAATTGCCTCCCCGTCTGACAGCCCCCCAGGGGGTCCGCAACTCGTTTTGTGGATACGTGCATGGCGAGCACGGGGCCCCGAGCCATTGCAGCCTTCTTTCTCTCCAGGGCTGCATTACCTTTCCCTTCCCATCCTTTCCCCTCCTTGCTCCTTTACCCTCACCCTCTCCTCTCCCTCTTGGTGTCCCTGCTTATGTTGGCCCCACTATCCTCCTGGTTCTGTTGGTTTTCCAATTCAGCTTTGTTGCATAATCATCTCCCCCTTTTGGCATTCCTTGGTCCCCTCTGGGGTTTGACCTCCATTCCAAAATTTCTCTTCCGTAGTGTGAGCCATTTGGGGAAGAGCACCTTACCTAGTGTCTCCGACGTGCGCCCTCCTAGTTCATTCCACCTTTTCTTTTACGTCGTTGTCTGATGCTTGGGTGCATAGCCAGCACGGTAGCCAGCCCGTGTGGTGGGGTCGCTATGTACCCATTTGGTTGAGCCCCCTGAACACACAGGGATCACACTTCTGATACCTGAGCTGTGACCTCCTCATGCATGCCTTGGAGTGGTTGCTCGTCATCCTGGAGCATCGGAACTCCCGGCAATGGCCGCCGTGCCAGACGGCCCTTGCTATGGCTGGGTGGCGCCCGTGAGGAGAGTCCCTGATCGGAGTGGGTGGTATCAGGGCGGACGCTACGCAGATGAAACGCATACGGGTCCAAACCTCTGGCCGCTCTTCTATGGCCGTCTCTCTGCGTGGTACTGATTCCTCAAGTGCTGCTTCTCTTGCCCCTTCGGCCTTCCCTTCCGTGGCTACCCCCTGGGAGGAGGGTCAGGCCCGTCGTCTAGGGGCAAAACCTTTCCCCCGTTATCTAGTTTGCACAAGGACTGATGGAGATACTTTCACCAGTGTCAAAACTTTAATCTTTGTGGAACACATGGAAGACAAGTTTGACAAAGTGGACTCCCTGAGCAAGATGCGGTCGGGTTCGTTGCTGATAAAAACTGCTTCGGCTGCCCAATCTGCGGCCCTTCGTGCCTGTACCCATCTTGGCACAATTCCCATGTCCATTACCCCTCACCAGTCTCTAAATATGGTACAAGGTGTGGTTTTTCACAGAGACCTCATCCTTCAAACTGATGAGGAACTTCGGGACAATCTCGGACGGCGGGGTGTTCACTTTGTTCGGCGTGTTCAGAAGGGTCCTAAAGATAATCGTATTGATACTGGTGCCTTTATCCTGCCCTTTGAAGGGGATACCCTTCCTGAGAAAGTTAAGATTATGGTCTATCGCTGTGATGTGAAGCCGTACATCCCACCTCCTATGCGGTGTTTTAAGTGCTTGCGTTTTGGCCACATGTCTTCTCGCTGTTCCCAGGACCCTCTCTGTGGTGACTGTGGACGTCCACTCCATGAGGGGAGTCCCTGTGTTCCCCCTCCTGTATGTGTAAATTGTCATGGTAGTCATTCTCCACGTTCAGCAGATTGCCCAGTCTATAAGAAAGAAAAAAAGATACAGGAGTATAAGTCCCTTGATCGTTTAAGCTACACAGAGGCCCGTAAGAAATATGCACGATTGCACCCTGTGTCCATGACATCTAGTTACGCCTTGGTTACATCTTCATCCCTTCCTCCCCCTTCCTTACCCCCATCCTGGACCCCTCTCCTTCCCCCCTCCCCTGCGGCTCCCACACCTTCTTCTCTGGGCGCTGCTCCCCCTCCCCAGCCGGAGAAGTGTCCCACTCCTTCGGCGTCTGCCGGTCAAGGGCGCCTCTCCCGGGATGCCCCTTCCCAGCACCTTCCAGGTCAAAGGTCTGCTGCAGCGCGGCGACCGCAAGAGCCACGGTCTATCGGCCCCCAGGTCGCCCGGTCTCTTTCTGTTCCTGATCTTGCTGCAGCTGGCTCCATTATGCCACACAGCCCTCCTCGATCTCAGCCTGAAAAGAAGAAGAAACATAAGTCCCGGGACAAAGAGCCTCTGGTGTCACCGGAGGTCCCTTCCCGACTTCACAACCGGATTCTGACCTGTCGTTTATGGATGTCGCCCCTCCTTGTCGGTGACGGGTGGGGACCCGGCGGTATGACTGGATTTAGCGTGTTCAGCCCTCATTTAAACCATCGTGCTGTGGTTCTCCAATGGAATTGTAATGGCTACTATCGTCACCTTCCGGAATTGAAATCCCTTCTTTCGTCCTACTCAGCAGCTTGTGTGGTTCTCCAGGAATCTCATTTTACTGATGCTCACTCACCGACCCTCCGTGGGTTCCGTGTTTTCTGTCGAAATCGGGTCGGACCCTTGCGGGCTTCTGGTGGCGTTTGTACGTTGGTCCGTACAGACATTGCTAGCATGTGGATTCCTCTCCAAACTACATTGGAAGCGGTTGCTGTTAGGGTCCACTTAGACTCTGCAGTCACAGTATGCAATCTTTATCTCCCTCCTGACAGGACTCTTACACCTGCTGCCTTAACCACCCTTCCTCCTCCTTGGGGATTTTAATGCTCATCATCCTTTGTGGGGCAGTGCCTTTCCATCTAGACGAGGTCTTCTTATAGACCAATTTATTGCAGACCACGACCTGTGCCTTCTTAATGATGGCTCCCCTACTCATTTCTTGCTGGTCATGGTACCTTTTCTGCCATTGATCTTTCTCTTTCTTCTCCCTCTCTCCTCCCTTCATTACACTGGTCGCCACACGACGACCTTTGTGATAGTGACCATTTCCCGTTGATTATCACGCTCGCTTCCCGATCCCCTATGGACAGGTTACCTCGTTGGTCTTTCCAACGCGCCGATTGGCCTCTATACACAGCACAGGTCGAGTTTTCTCCCTCTTTGTCGGGTTGTATTGATGACGTCCTACGTGACGTGTCTGACGCGATTTTTCGCGCTGCTAACCTTGCTGTCCCGCGCTCATCTGGACAATTTCGTCGTCGGCAAGTCCCGTGGTGGAGTACGGCCATTGCCATTGCCATCCGTGATCGCCGTCGAGCTTTGCAACACTTTAAGAGGCACCCATCTGTAGCCAGCCTTTCTACCTTTAAGCGCCTTCGCGCTAAAGCCCGTTATTTAATCAAACAGAGCAAGCGGATATGTTGGGAACGATTCGTCTCTTCCCTTGGTTCCACTGTCCCTCTGTCACGGGTATGGGCTACACTTCGCTCTCTCCAAGGTTGCCATCGGCAGTCCACCCTCCCAGGCCTTCACCTCCCAGATGGCATTTGTACGGACCCATTAGTTCTCGCAGAACATCTTGCGACCCATTTTGCAGTGGCATCAGCGTCGGCCTCCTATCCAGCTGCTTTCCTTCATCAAAAACAGCAGGCTGAAGCTGTCACCTTATGTTTCACCACTTGTGAGTCAGAATCTTACAGCGAACCTTTCACTCAATGGGAATTTCTTTCTGCTCTATCTTCTTCTCATGATACGGCCCCTGGCCCAGATTCCATTCATAACCAGCTGCTTCAACATCTCAGTGCTCCACAACGGCACCATCTTCTTCGGGTGTTTAACCGTATCTGGCTCCAGGGTGACTTCCCATCTCAGTGGAGGGATAGCATTGTGGTTCCTGTCCTTAAGCCTGGTCAGAACCCCCTATCTGTTGACAGCTATCGGCCAATTAGTTTGACCAATGTTGGTTGTAAGTTACTTGAACGGCTGGTAGCCCGTCGGCTCACTTGGGTCCTCGAATCTCGGGATCTATTGTCCCCTTACCAGTGTGGCTTTCGAGAGGGACGATCTCCAATCGATCATTTACTTAGCTTGGAATCCGCAGTTCGGCAGGCTTTTTCCCAGCGCCGCCATTTGGTTGCAGTGTTTTTTGACCTTCGCAAGGCCTATGACACGGCCTGGCGCCATCACATCTTACTAACCCTTCATCAGTGAGGTCTTCGGGGCCCACTCCCGATTTTTATCCGCCAGTTCCTGATCCATCGGTCATTCAGAGTTCGAGTTGGTACTGCTTTTAGTTCTCCACGGACCCAGGAGATGGGCATCCCACAGGGTTCTGTGTTGTGTCCTTCTTTTCCTCCTTGCTATCGATGGACTTGTGGCCTCTGTCGGTCCCTTGGTCACCCCTGCCCTGTATGTGGATGATTTCTGCATTTGGGTTAGTTCCTCCTCGATGCCATCTGCAGAACGGCAGCTCCAGGTGGCTATACGGCGTGCCTCTGCATGGACCCTCTCACACGGGTTTCAATTCTCTCCTTTAAAATCGCGGGTGGTCCACTTCTGTCGCCATACTACGGTCCACCCTGATCCAGAGCTCTATCTCGCTGCACAAAGATTGCCTGTGGTTCCACAGTTTCGTTTCCTGGGTCTTCTTTTCGACAACAAGCTCACTTGGCTGCCCCATATCAGACTCCTGAAGGTAGGATGTTTCCGTAAACTCAATGTCCTTCGCTTCCTTGCCCACTCCTCTTGGGGTGCGGACCGTTCCCTCCTCCTCCGTCTTTATCATGCTCTAGTTCTGTCACGTTTGGACTATGGTTGTCAAGTTTATGGTTCAGCTGCTCCTTCCACGCTGCACGTGCTGGATCCGGTCCACCATCGTGGTATCCGTTTGGCCACCGGTGCCTTCCCTACTAGCCCTGTTGATAGTCTCCTGGTTGAAGCTGGGATCCCCCCCCCTTTCTGTTCGGCGGTCCCAGCTTCTGGTGTCTTATGCCCTTACTATCCGTTCTTCTCCCGCTCATCCTTCCTATTCTATCCTATTCCCAGACCATGGACGTCGCCCGCCTGACTCCTGCCCTCGGGCGGGTTTACCAGTTGGACTGCACCTTGCGTCTCTTAACCGTGATTTTCGGCTTCCTTCTTTGTCCTGTCTTCCTCGCTCCCTCCCCTCCACCCCTCCTTGGTTAGTTCCTCGGCCTCGAATTCGGATGGATCTCCGCCGCGGTCCGAAAGATTCCATCCCCCCGGTGGTGTTCCGTTCCTTTTTCCGCCAAATTTTATGGGAGTTTCGGGATGCTGTTGTTTTTTACACTGATGGCTCTAAATCTGCTGATCATGTTGGGTATGCCTTCACGTCCTTTGTTGGAACGGAAAATCATCTACTGCCACCCTCATGTGGGGTGTTTACTGCGGAATTGATGGCAATTTCCCGGGCCCTTACCTTTATTAAACAATCCCAACAAAACCGCGTTTTGATATGTACGGACTCGATGAGTGGCCTTCTTGCTATTGACCGGTGTTTTTCGCGCCATCCCTTGGTCTCTGCCATCCATGACCATCTCGCTGATCTTCACCGTGCTGCTTGTTCCATTGACTTCCTATGGGTCCCGGGCCATGTGGGTATCCCGGGTAATGAGCTCGCTGATCGTTTGGCTGGGGGAGCAGTTACTTACCCCCGTTTTCTGTAACCCCTCCTGCAGCAGATTTACGGCTTCACATCAAATTCCACTTTGCACAGTCATGGGCCAATTCTTGGGAGGCTACTCCACTGTCTAATAAACTTCGTGCCATTAAGGTGAATCCAGGCCCATGGCGTTCTTCCTTTCGCCTCTCCCGCAAGGACTCTACCACACTGTGTCGTCTCCGCATTGGCCATACCAGGCTGACCCATGGTTTCCTTTTGCGTGATGAGCCACCCCCGCTATGTGGTTGTGGAGCCTTCGTCAGTGGCCCACATTTTGGTTGAATGCCCCCTTCTTTTGGCTCTGCGTGCTAAGTACAGACTCCCCCACACTTTACCTTTGATGTTGGCTGACGATTCCCGGATGGTCTCTCTGGTTCTAGGTTTCCTCTGGGAGAGTGGTTTTTATTCTCAGTTTTAAAGTTTTTAATCTCCCTCTGGTGTTGGGGCAGGGCGGTGAGTGTTTGGGTGTCTCCCACTGTAGGCAGTGTTCAGAGATTTCCGATTCACCTCCCTGACCGGAATCCTCTTTTCTTTCCCTTTTACTCTGTTTTTACCTCTTCTTTTTAAGGCTTGGTTAGTTTTTCTATTCCCATACGTACTTTCTGCATTATAGCAGTTGTACCTTTTAAGTCACAGGTGGTCTTGCCTATGCTGCTTCAGCATAGTGTTGGGTTCGTTCTCTTGCCAACTTCCCTCATTTGTTTTTACTATTGACAACGCGACTGCCCTTTTACGTTTCCCCTTTTTCCGTTTTATTGTTCTGACTTTTCTGAGATGTCCCGTTAGCAGAATGGAGTCTATTTGAAACAAGGGACTGATGACCTTGCTGTTTGGTCCCTTTAACCTCAAACAACCAACCAAACATGCTCAATGGGGGCAGATCCGGAGATCTTGCTGGCCAGGGTAGTTGACTTAAACCTTCTAGAGCACGTTGGGTGGCACGGGATACATGCGGACGTGCATTGTCCTGTTGGAACAGCAAGTTCCCTTGCCAGTCTAGGAATGGTAGAACAATGGGTTCGATGACGGTTTGGATGTACCGTGCACTATTCAGTGTCCCCTCGACGATCACCAGTGGTGTACGGCCAGTGTAGGAGATCGCTCCCCACACCATGATGCCGGGTGTTGGCCCTGTGTGCCTCAGTCGTATGCAGTCCTGATTGTGGCGCTCACCTGCACGGCGCCAAACACGCACACGACCATCATTGGCACCAAGGCAGAAGCGACTCTCATCGCTGAAGACGACACGTCTCCATTCGTCCCTCCATTCATGCCTGTCGCGACACCACTGGAGGCGGGCTGCACGATGTTGGGGCGTGAGCGGAAGACGGCCTAACGGTGTGCGGGACTGTAGCCCAGCTTCATGGAGACGGTTGCGAATGGTCCTCGCCGATACCCCAGGAGCAACAGTGTCCCTAATTTGCTGGGAAGTGGCGGTGCGGTCCCCTACGGCACTGCGTAGGATCCTACGGTCTTGGCGTGCATCCGTGTGTCGCTGCGGTCCGGTCCCAGGTCGACGGGCACGTGCACCTTCCGCCGACCACTGGCGACATCGATGTACTGTGGAGACCTCACGCCCCACGTGTTGAGCAATTCGGCGGTACGTCCACCCGGCCTCCCGCATGCCCACTATACGCCCTCGCTCAAAGTCCGTCAACTGCACATACGGTTCACGTCCACACTGTCGCGGCATGCTACCAGTGTTAAAGACTGCGATGGAGCTCCGTACGCCACGGCAAACTGGCCGACACTGACGGCGGCGGTGCACAAATGCTGCGCAGCTAGCGCCATTCGACGGCCAACACCGCGGTTCCTGGTGTGTCCGGTGTGCCGTGCGTGTGATCATTGCTTGTACAGCCCTCTCACAGTGTCCGGCGCAAGTATGGTGGGTCTGACACACCGGTGTCAATGTGTTCTTTTTTCCATTTCCAGGAGTGTATTTAATTTAAGCTCACAGGCACATGCTTCTATACGTTTCTCTACACAACTTGTGTGTTTCTATACTATTTGCACAATGATAACTTTTGACATACATGGCAACTCCTTTCTCCATATTTTCTCTAAATACATGTGCAGAGAGCTTATATCCACTTACATTTAACTTATCCATATCAGTTACAATGTGATGCTCAGACAGGCATAGTATATCTCTTTCATCCTCAGCTTCTAAATCTTCTAAACAAACCAGAAGCTCATCTATTTTATTCTTTAAACTCCCAATATTTTGATGAAATATACTTCCATTATTTTTAATTATACTTTTATGAGAACCTTTCCTGATTCTAACATTTGCAGTACTCTCCTGTCTGAGTTTCTCATTGTGATTAGGCCTAGTTCCTATACTAGTGGTCACATGGTGTTCAGAGAGGCAGATTATGTCAACTGGGTTGGGTGACTTTAATTAATCAATGCAATTACCTAGGACTGAGATACAACTTGGTGGAGATAAAATTTCTGGTGATTGGTGAAAATTTCTAATTGACAGCTGTGATTGGTGATCCAATGTGCTAGAATTGTGCTGTTTAATTTCTTTCCTAAACTGAAGATTTGTTTGAATCCTGACCTCTCATAGAACTTGACGTCTTTCTGTCTTACCTATACTAAAAAACAAGTGCTGTTCCAACGCCTGTAACCATTGGTATTTTACCATTCATGGCAGTGCCTCCACCCTTAAATTTCCTACTATTACCCCAGCCGGTTTACCCTTCCCTTTTCCTGTTCAGATGTAGGCCATGCCTGGTATAGTTCCACCTACTGAGAGAATCAACAGGAACCACACCAATATGAGCCCCCGCACCTGACCCAAGCAGCTGTTCCAACTCCAAATTAACTCTCCTAACAGAAGAGTTCAAATGAGGCTGGTCATGGCATCTCAGGACAGATACAAATTCAACATTGGTGTCTAGATGCCAACACAATCTTCACCAGGTCACTCTCTATACTGTACCCAGGATCTCTGTTGATACTGTTCCCTGGCCCTCCCGCAATAACCACGGTGTCTTCCCTGATAAATCCTTTACAGAGTGAACCAAAATCCTCTGTCACCTGATCCAGACTAGCACTTGGTTTGAAAACATTTGTGACCTGGTATTTTGGTCCTAATTCCTCCTGCAGAAGTTGGCCTACACCTCTGGCATGAGAACTGCCTAACAAAAAAACTTTCTTCCTTTTCTATGACTTTCCTACTTTATTTTTCAATTTCCTATTGAAAGTTCATTGTGTCCTGTCTACACCTACCTCTACTTCAGGTTCATCAGTTTCTAACTGAACCAACAGGTCAAACTTATTTTTGACATTCACCACAAAACTGACAGACTTAGTTCGAGGCCTGTTCCTTCTGTTACCTGTTGCCACTTCCCACCTCTCTTTGCCCTTCTCCCTCCTTAACCTGTCCAGATCTTCCCTAGCCTGATCTAGCTCAGCCTGGAGGGGAGCAATTTTCCCATCCTGATCCACTATCTTCCTATCTCTGCTGCAAATCCTACCTAACCACTGATGAGCGTGATCCACTTTCCCCGATACCCACGCCACTGCAGTCCCCCCCCCCCCCCCCCCCCCCCCCCCCAAAGAAAAAAACTGCTGCATCCATCACACCAAACCCTGGAACCAACAATTCTACGGCAAGTCAGGCACTTCTCACTCATGGCAAAAATAATGCTTTAGCTAGAATAAATCAATTAAATTACCCAAAATCAAAAGACATTACAAGAATTAAGCCTATTCAAAAATGTATATAAGCAGGTTTCTGATTTAAAATTCCACTGTTTATCTGAGATCTGTATTAAAACAATGAAGGTATACGCTATTTATTACATATTTCATGGATATGTATCCACTCCCACACCATGAGGAACTGATTTGTCTGAAGTGTACCTGCATGTTTCTGTGGATGAAGAGTCTCAGCAAGTTCTGGTTTTGAATAGTCCTCTTCATCTATATCAATATTTGTGCCTTCCTTTTGTTGTGGCTAGTGCTTTTGCTATTTTCCAGTGATTTTTACAGAAATTGTCTATGCCTGTCCTGGGTTGCATTAATTATCTAAAAGATATTTCTGTCAGTCTTCCCTGTGGCTCACGACTTGACAAATTGGCACATTTTGTTTTTTGTCTTACCGTCCACAGGCTTATGGTGTAACCTCACAAGATTTCAGTTTTTTCAACCTTCTATTATTTATTTGGGGTTCAGGGTTTTGTGGGATGGAGTTGGTCCTCTGCCAGACCACATCTCTGCTGTTACGTCAATGCTTTGCACCTTGTCCCAGAAGGAGCTTCAGGTCTTCCTAAGGAAGATAGCCTACTACCATAAATTTCTGCTGGAGGCAGCTACATTGGCCCATCCGTTGCATACCTTGTTATACACGAATGTACTTTCTGCTGGAGCCTGGATTGGAAATGTTTTTCAACTATTGAAATCCAAACAGCTCTCAGCCTCTTGTTTACCTATGTTCTCTCTAGACCAGCACATAGTTCTGGCTACTGACACCTCGCAGTAAGGCCTCAGTGTGATCCTAGCACACTGATATGCCAACAGCTCTGAATGATTGGTTGCTTTCCCGTCTAAATCTCTCATCCAGCCCAGCCGTGTTACTATCATTTGGAAAGAGACTCTTGCCATAGTCTATGCTTTCTGGAAATTTCATGTTCTTTTGTATGGTTCCAATTTTCACTTTATTGCTGACAGTAAACCCTTGGTTTCCTGGTTTAATTCTCACAGTTCTATGCCTGACAACACAGGCCGCATTTGAGTGTTTTCCCATTATGAACTGATACATAGGAGCTGCCTTTGCCACCAACCTGGCTCTGTCAGGTAGTTCAGCATTTTCAATAGGGCTGGCCAGATAAACTGCAGGATTGGACTTTGGACTCCCAGTGCAACTATTTTTCCTTACGACATTACCTCTGTGTTTCTGACAGCATTTTGCTATTGTCCATGGAAAGTTTCCCTTTCACAGTTGTTATACACACTGCATTATTGGGCAAGGTTCTATGCCTTCTCTACCAGGGTCATTGGAAAGTTTCATGCACTAAACTGTTAGCTAAGAGGCATATTTTCTGGCCAGGGATTGATGGCGAAACTGTCAGTTTTGTTTGTGTGCCTGACAACAGGTAGCTTCCAGGGCATCCTGTCTCCCTGACCTGCTCCCTGCCAGCCATGGGAATGCATTCATATAGACTTTGTGGATTCCTTCTTGAATTTCTATTGGATCTTGGTTGTGGATTCATTTTCCCCATTTCCTTGCACTCTCCAGTGTGAGTTAACATTGGCTGAAGCCATAATTCATTCCCTTTTGAGGGGTTTTTGCTATTGAGGGGTTACCTTGTACCTTTGTTTCTGATAATGGGCCCCAGTTCATTTCTCACATATTTAAACTTTTTTGTTCCTGTCACAGCATTCAACATGTTATGGCTCTGTCATTCCACCCTCAATCAAATGGTGAGGCAGAACAGCTAGTGCATATGGTAAAGTCCCAAATGAAAAAGTTTGCTGTGGGTTCTTCGCCACATGACATCCTTTCCAATTTTCTGAACACCTCTTGCTTCACACCTATGGGGGAGCAGAACCCAGCTGAGTTGTTTCACAGCAAGCAGCCACACAGACTACCCCACGAGACCCCACCTTCTGCGACTGCACTGCAACTTCCACAGATGCGTTCAGCCAGCTGCTTCATGCCAGGATTGCTGGTGTGGATGCGAGTGTGTGGTCTCTGGCCCAAGTGGATACTGGCCACTGTTGTCCACAGCAGGGGACACCATCTTTGTGACATCCATACAGCTGACACACATGCCACTTTGACTAATTGTGCCCCCACTCACCATCAGAAGCTACCAGTTCTTGGTGAAGCCCCTGTACCCATAGCCTGTGATCACATTTTTTGACAAGAGGGCTTAGAACAGATATTACATGCTTAGTCAAGCTGTAAGTGGGTGAACCCAACTTACAATTCTATGTAGTGGGGCCGTTTTTTTACAAATTTCGGCACTCCATATTATCTCAGCAGAACAGCAGCATCAGGATGGAGGTTTTTAATCACATTGTCACATGACAAACTTTTGTTGAGAAATTATCGCTTTTCTCATTCAATGAATTTTAACCAGTGGCTGAAGACTTTGTGTCTTGGTCCCTCAGCTTTGCTTGTCAGCTTAGATGTAGCATCTCTCTGTGCCCCCGTTACACTTGAAGAATCCTTTGTTAATTAATGTAAAACTGGACATGGAAATGATGCTCTAACATCATATGTTGATGTCAATCTCTGCTGGTGGGCTTAATAAATCAGGATCTTCTCTAATGGACTGGATTTCTGCCCTTTTGTCAGGGAGACATTACTCAGCAAGGGTGCAGCCCAGTGCAAAACTTCATCCTGGTGTTGCTGTTCCACCAAAATTATAGAGTTTATGAAATGAAATGTTCCTACATCCTCACTTAGTCAACAATTTATTTATGGAAGATGTTGGAGGCAGGGGACTCAGCACATTTTTAGAACCTACCTGTTTTTGCAGTTACATCAAAAATACATTTATGTGTAGGTTTAATTGCCTTCATCCCTGCAGCAAGTTCATGATAGAGCTTCTGTTTGTATACACACTGGTCTACAGAAAGGATGATGGGTCACGGTGTTTTTTAAAGATTGATACATATGGACTGGTATCTGCATGCAACAAGTGTCCATCCACTGTACCAATGCACTGGGATCATACAGATGTTGACGAAGAGGGCGTATGCCATCTCAGATGCACAGAGCTTGCAAGAGCTGGATCATTTTAAGCTCATGTTCAAACAGAATGGCTACACAGACAAACAGATCCATAGTGCCTTTGAGTTTGAATCTAGGCTAGAACCACAAGAATATGGATGTAGATCACTGCTCTTTTTACTGTATGCTGGGGGCATATCTTTTAAAATAGGAAGGATTTTAAAACAATATAATATCAAAAGTGAATTTTACCCACCAGATAAGATTAGAGTGCTCCTTGGCTTAAAGATGAGCTAACATTAAGGAAGGAAATCCTTTGCCAAGGTGGGAAGTTGTATATTTGCCAGACAGTTCGCACCATTTAACAAAGGTGCACTGTGCAACATCGTCTCACACATTTGAAGCAGCATGAGTAATCTACGGTGTAGAGGTCTGTCTTACCAAGGGACACAGAATATTATATGGTTGCCCTTCCATCTCACTATTACAATTTTGTTGTAAAATGAAGCTATCAAAATTAGACTGGCAGAAAACAGTGTAAATAGATTCATGGATTTCCGTATCAGCAAGATTTGGAACCCTGTTTTATCTGACACTGAAGAATGTTTGTTAATTCAACCAGCATCATATATTGATAGTAGTACTCAATAGCTATTTATCATTTTTGACAGCTTTAACTACTGGGGTGCTGTACATTCACTTGTGCTAGAAGGAGTCTGTGATGATTTGTGGCACACATATTGTTGGTTTTCCTCTCTACATAAAAGTGCCACTGATCACAGTACCAGTCAGTTTCAGCAAGATTAGCATACAGTGTTCTCACCTGTAGATGGTAGGCAGGTGGACCAAAGAGATATTATGTTCAAATGATTGTTTCATTTGGCTACAGACCTGAGAAGAATATCACATAAACACTCCTCAACATGAACTAATTAGACTTGCCATCTACAGGTAATTAGGAGAAATGGTATAGGATCTAGTGTTACACATGAAAAGCAGAAAGTTCTGCTATACACAACAAACACACATGTGGTTATTCTGAATCTGCCCTGATGCTGCTACAGTTGAGGGCCTATAGTGGTCGGTATTGATTAATGATATAAAATAGTTTCTGCGAATTCATCAAAGAAAATATTAAGTGTACAATAAAGTCAGTCACCATCTCTATGATGTAATGTTATTTTTTGAAAACAAATTAATGGCAATAATTTTAAAATATTTACTGTATCTGCTAGCAGCCTAAAATTAATTTAAAAAAATAAGTTCTACATTTGCCCCCATTATAGCTGGGAGGTCAGTTCATGTGAAACCAGTGCAGAGAACCCAGTTCAATTTCTGTTACTGTCACTGATTTTTACTTGGTGGGAGGACTGCAGTGAGGTCCACTCAGCCAACTCAGGTTTCACAACTGCCTAAGTATGAGGGTTGCCCAGAAAGTAATGCACCATTTTTTCTTCAACAATTCTCTATTGACCATAATGAGAATTACAAACATGAAAGAATGGTGTTTTATCTACACACCCTATTTTCCACATAATCTCCATCCTGTCCTATGGCCTTTCTCCAGCACAAAACAAGAGCATGTATGCCTTGTCAGGACCAGTCCTTGTCCTGGTGGCAGAGCCAGTGCTTCATTGTGCGAATCACCTCCTCTTCATCCTCAAAATATCTTACATGAAGGGAATCCTGTAATCCCCCAAACAAGTGGAAGTCCAAGGGAGCTAGGTCAGGGCTGTCAGGTGTGACAGCCGCACATGATCTCCCCAACCGCTGCAAATCGTGGAGCTCTGCCACATCACATTCCGATGACCTCACCCTCCATCCCCAGCAACTAACTGTACTTCCGTCAACAGCAGATGCTCCATACACTTTGCACAAGCATTTGTCAGTATTTCCTGTAGTTTCTTTTTCTGCAGTGAGAAATTCAGTGCTGGCACATTGCTTGTAATGTATATCATCTACAGACAGCATTTCCAAACTGTCCTGGAGATACACTATCTGTCAGAAGTGACAGCAACTTGGTGTACCCTCTCAGGAGATTTCAAATAATACATACATAACGTTTCACATTTGTAGCATTGTTTTTGCTGAGAAAAAAAATGTGATGCATTACATTCTGGACAACTCTTGTATTTCAATTTTCCTACATTTATACTGTGTCCTTTTAAATAAAAATTGATTGCATACAGAAGGTGCAAACACTTTCACACATTTCATTCCAATAAGTGGATCCTATTTCCAATTTTGAGGGGGCAATAGTATGTAGCTCAAAAACCTGCAACTTAAATAGAATGCATAATCATCTCTTAGATGACAAAGACCGGCATCCAACTAGTAATATGGCTATAGATAAAGAAAACATAAATTTATTGGTTATAATTTTCTTTCTCTTTATACTGCTTTCAGGTGTCTAGAGTGTCATTTTTTAATATTTGAGGAAGTTTATTTTACTATTGTCACAACAGTAGCATAGAATTTCTTCTTTTGCAGTTCGCAGAGATCTGCTATCACAGATTACTTACCTTTGTCTTCTGTTGTTTCAATATGAGTAACATAATACACAAGGATTGATTCATATTTTAACTTTAAACATTGTGATACAAAAGGGTTGCTCTGTGTGAACAGTACCCATAATATAACCATAATTCTTTGGTCATTCAGGCAGTAATAGAACTAGACTTGTCAATCCCCATTTGGTTTCAGCTACATTCTCTCACATATCACTTCGAAATGAAATTATGTTCTGTTATGGGATTTCAACTCAAAAAACTTTAAATTTTCCTCAAGAAAGAAATAAACACAATCTGGACTTCTTATTTTATTAATGGGTAATGGCAGAGTACACATTTTGGGCCTCATTAAAAACCATGGGGATGATGACTAAAACAATTCTTGCAATGGTTCTTTAGGTTGAGACATTCAGTAATGAAATAGGTGTAACATGCTCTCTTGGTTTTCTAACACATGCATAATTTATGAAAATATTCACAGGATTTTAGTCTCACTTTTCTGTAAAATATACACACATAAAAGTCGACATAACTTAATTTTCTTCACAAAATGTAAGAAGAAATGTCTGGATGAAACTAGAAGTTTTTCAGTCAATTTTCAGTATGTTCAGTAGTACTCAGCACTGCTGTCTCTCTGCTGACTATACAAAGGTCCCTGCTGCTGTTTTGTTTGTGTACTTCTGTAATCTAATGGACCTGAAGGCACAGGCTGTATGGGAATTTCTTTCTGTCGATGCCTGTTATTTGGTCTTTCTGATGGCACTGTGAACTCTACCTTTCCACCAGGACCAGTACTTTGATCATGAGGCAAATAAATGTTTGTTCCACTTTCTAATCTTCCATTGGAATTGATATTGAATGGTGTTCTTGTTATGTACCTCTGTGAAGCAGAGGATGTCAGATAAGATACAGAACCACGGGGTCCAGATGGAAGCTGAGCCTGATACCTTTGCCCAGCTACCCTTTTATTTAATGTGCTGGGACCACTCTGAGTTTCCTCTTGCGTTGTTGGTACAAAGCCACTGGTTATACTTCTAGTTGGATGAAGAGTAGGATGTAAAGCATCATTGATGGTCACATCAATGTCGTGCTCATTTAGATCTGCCAAAACATTCTGTATCCTTGCATCTCTGTCTATTGGCTTGATAACTATTTTGGAAGGTATTCTAATACCTGGATTGCCTTTGGCCTGTTGTGATGATGAGGGCAATGGAGCATTATCAATACCTGTTAATCGTGGATTATTTGCACTGTTTTTGTTGCCTCCTGTCACTTCAGGTGCTGACAGATACTGACTAGAAGATGGTGCTCCACCAGCTGACTTTGGGGTTGTTCCTACATTATCTTGATATTTTGCTTCTGCATTTCTTGAGTTGGGTCTATAAATGGAGCTTTTGTATGAAAATTGCTATAAGTTTGTCTTGAAGTTGCTCCACTTGGAGCTTCTTTATCAGTTTTATTGGATAATGTACCTGACCTTTCCGATTCACCAGTAGATGGATTTTTGTTGGCTGTTGTTGGGTATCCGGATGGAGGACTCATGTTTCGTGGAGGTGAAACTGGTTGGTCCTCAATATATGTCAGTTCGGGTTTTGGACGATAGCTACTGCTTGTCTGTTCACATGATTCATCTTCATAATAATTCTTTCTTACTGACTGATCTGGTAAGGTTGGGAAATATTGTCTGGCTTCTGAGAAGCAGTGGCAGGAATCCTTCCTGGTTGGGCCTGTGGAGGTCTTGGCAGTGAGCTAACAGGTGCACAGTTTGACTGTGGTGGGGTTGTTTGTTGTACACAGGCTGGCATCCTGTGTATTCACCACTAGAGGAGGAACTATAGTTGGGTGGATTTGCATCCCTTGAAGGTTGCCTAGAACGAGTGTTATATGATGGAATAACTTCCTCCTCAGCATCTTCATCATAATAGTCCTCATCTAGCAGATCTGCAGCATATCCTGACGGTGCACGGGGTGCTGCAGTTGAAGTTTTTTTTGTTTTCCTGTCCTCTGTAGCCCCCAGTGCCAGATGGAGGTGACTTAGCTTGTGGCCCACTGTATTCATCATACAGAAACTCTGGTTGCTGCTGCGATTGTGAATTTCTCTTGTGTGACATGTAATTCTGCCTACCTCCTGCACTAGGGCTAATATATGCAGGATGTGGTGCAGGAACAGGGTCTTCATTGATTAGATCTTCCTCACTATATTTGTATCTTGAAGCTTGGCTTCCACTTGATCGTTGCTGGGTTGCATATGGTCTCTGCGCTTGCTGTGGTGAATATGCATCTGGATAGGAAGCCTGAACACGCCTTCTCCCACCAGCACCTGAAGGTCATACTGGCCTTCTAGGCAGTTCCTCATCTTCATAGTCTTCATCACTGATAGGAGAGTAGGGGGTTGCTGTTTCCACTTGGCCAACATACCGTCGTCTACCTCCAGGACCTCGTCTTCTGACATTTCTTCCACCACCAGAACTAGGTCGTCTCAATTCCCTTTCTGCAGTAGGAGGGTAGTAATCAGGATTTCTATTCCTGGAGCTCCCTGTAGAAGGTCGAGCTGGTGGAAGGTATTCTTCTTCTTCGTCATCATAGTAATCAGCATCATCTGGTTCTTTACTTGCAGGGGCAGCTTTTGGAGGAGGCTGCTGACTGGGTCTTGAGTAATCTTGATCCTCTGCTGATCCAGGTGTGCTTGACTGTGCACGAGGTTGAGTGTTGTAATCGTATTTATCCCTTTCGTTTTTGGGAACAGGTCTTCTTATCTTTGGAGGTACACGTGGTCTATCGTACACAGAGGAGGAAGGTCGTGACTTTGGTTCAACTTTTCTTTCATCTGCTATAGCAGGCTCTAAATCATCAGTGCGGGATGGTCTCCGCTCTGGTTCATCAGATGGTAGTGGTCTTCTTGGCCGGTTACGGTTGTGACGTCCGAGTCCACTTGGTGCTAAGTCTTTACCAGTGACAGGCAACTGAAACAAAATTTTAAAAATGGTTAATAGATTGTAGCTTTACAGGTAATACTCTTTTGTTTTAGTGTGTGTTATAAGTACCACAGGTAATCGGAGCTTATGTCTCCTTTTCTCCTGTCAATTATGGAAATATTGATGTCCAAAACTGTTGCACCTAACACAAAAATCATCTTTAAATGGCACCACCCACCTGTCACAACAAAAGCCACCAACAGAGCATTAATCTCTACACAAATCAAGAATCACAGGAATAGCGTACTTAATGCCAGTGATTGTGCATAACCAAGCAACAGGAAAGAAAGTTAAATCATGAGCATGGTGACTAACTTGAACCAATAAGTGGTACTCGTATTTCACACAGAATTTCATTAAATGAAGAAAGAGGCTATTAAAGTTCATGGAAAACTGTGGATAAGAAGGAAGGCAATGGTTTAATGACATGGATAGATATAATTTTCAGAACATGTGCAAACTTTTTTTAGCTATTCATGGGGGATAAAATTAATATTTCATTATCACTAACATTAATTACTGAGAACTTTTATTATGCTTCTGTGAGGTAGAATGGGTTCAGATTTTGTACTAATGCATGAGATTGCAGTGCATGTGTTCCTTTCTTGAAAGTAAGATTGTCTAAACTGTACAGCTGAATCCGATGGAAAATAAAACTGAAGTAAAAAAAAAAAGGAAGGGATGGTGGGGTAGGGGGAGGGGGCAAGCAAGCAAAATTCCATCATTAGTCAGAAAAGCCAGTTTGTCCTTCAATGAGACATTCTTTCACCTCAATGAAAGATAAATAGTCCTATCAAATGATACTTCAAATTATTACAAATCTTGTATGATTGTTATGTCAAATATATTTGGTATCAGTCAAATCTATTTGTGTGTCAAGCATGAACTTCAGATTTTTCTCATAGCATTGTTGTAGCACTCTGTAAAAACAGCAGAATCATGTCCAAAGTCATGGATATAAATTGTTGTTATTGCATAAGATAGCTCTTTCAGTGGCTAAAGAAACATATCTAAACTAAAACCTAACTAAAATATGTAAAAGCCACAAATAGAAAATGTTTTAAGTTTTTCTTTGTTCAAGAATTGTAAAGGGTGTGATTATTAAGGTCAAATAATAAAATGTCTTAAATGGCTAGGTATTAATAATGAAAGAAAGTTCTCTTCAGATTAAAACTTACGCATTTGAATTTCATGGACAATATCATACCAGTACCTGTGTTACTCTGAATACAATGCGAACTTCCTTCAGAAATGCACTCATGGCCAAAGGAAGTTACCATCATATTCAGAATAACACAGGCAATGCAATATCGAATTTGTTTGCCAACACCAGGCAAGCAACTTTCAAGTAAAATATCTAACCTTGTGGGAATATATGTTACGTATGTAAGAGTACGGGTTGTAGGAGCATGCTTAACACATGGAAGTTTGGGCCTCGCTGTAAGTCATGCATGGATAGCCATATGCTAAGGCACGAACTCCACAGTATATGGGAATGACAAAATATAACAAGCTAATGGGCAAAAATAAATTTAATATGATGCCAGAGAGTCTAAAAATAAGGCTACAGCAGATTCTGTGGAAGAAATGCTACTATTCAGTAGAAGAATTCATAGAGGATGACATAATTTGAGCAAGGGGTAATTATCTTTTATTGTATGTGTAACAAAATTGTATTATTATTATACCATTTGTTAAAATCAGTTGTTGTAATTAATAGTTGTTTTATTGTATGTGTATTTTCATATTGTATTATTGTTATGGTACCATTTGTTAAAATCAGGTGTTGTATGTATATGATAAAACATGACCAAAATTTTGATGCGTCTCCTGTACCTGAATCAAATGATTTAGATTATGTACGTTATGAGACTAATAAACCACAATTCCTCATGATAACCAGGAAATCCGGGTTCGAGTCCTGGCCCAGCCCTAATTTTCACTGTGATCATTGCATCCTACAGCTGATGGCTATCCATATTCACAATTGCGGAGATATGTAATGTATTTAATAATGGCTGTAGTCACTGCAGCACCTATGCCTCTGGTCACGGATGAATGTCCAATGGAACTTTGCATCATATTCAGAATAACACAGGCAATGCTACATCGTATTTGTCCACGGACACCAGGCAAGTGACTTTCCAGTAAAGGAACTCACCTGTACAGGTATATACATAATGGATGTATGAGTACACATTGTAGATGCATGGTTGCAACATATGACAGTTTGGATCTGGCTGAGAATCATGCATGGATAGCCAAATGTAAGAAGACTGCTCATGATAAGCAGGAAGGTTAAAGTCTTGCAATTATGAATATGTGCAATGTGTTTCACGGGCAATATTCTTACTGGCTGATCTATCAAGTGAGACTCATGACATGACTCAAAAAGCCAAATGCACTCTTTCCATTTTTCTAAAGTAGGTTAGTTGTTATAAGCATCATACATGGAAGTTCTAGGCTCTGTGTTCACATCCTAGCTCTGTAGGTCTGCAGCACTTATCAGAACATCTTATTTCAGTGTAGACAGAGGGTAATTTAGTTTATTTTACTGTTCCGTGAATAAAATTAGTGAGATCTTACTTCGATGTGGGATGTCGGCAATAGAATAGTAAACAATGACTCAATAAGGAGATTTAAGTTTAAATTACTAGGAGGGCTTTCAAAGAAAGGCTCCCAAAATGGCACTGTGGGTGAGTAGTTTAGAACCACCTGGAAAAATATTCTCAGTGCTTTGAAACTAGCATATCAATAACACAATGAGGTTAAATTCAATCCAAACTCAGAAGAGTGGCTGGTCAATATATGAAAGCAAAGAATCACATGCAAATGTGAAAGAATGTTATATAATTCAGAGAACTAGACAAAATGAAAACATGAAGATACATGACAAACAGTACTTTAGGTTGTACACTGTCTACTCAGACAATATGCATAATGGACAAAAAGTAAAGTTTGAGATTAAAGTGAAACTAATCTGGAAAATATTTAAACAAGAACACAAATGAAAACATTTACACAAATGTAGGGCTCTTGGCTGTGATTCATATTGTACTGAATTATGTATTCCACCTAAAAATTTGAGGAACTCTTAACAGCAAGAGCAGCATAACATTAGCAAAGCAATGAAACATGAAAGTGCACAACCAACCAACTGTACTGTAATAATCAAATCACTGAAAAATAGTAATTATTGATTATCAAAGTGCATTAATATTCAGTAGGTTTGCTATTATTAATGAATACAGGCTACGTATCAGGAAAAAACAATGTCTCCTTTGAATGTCAGAGTGGTTTTGAGGAAACAAATAGTACATATTTTTGGAGAAAAGAATTACATTTAACAATATTAGTGCATACAGGTAATAGTTTATTAGAACTGTAGGTAAAAGAAAATTTCATGGCTTTCATATTCAAGAAAATCCAAAATGGGTAACTAGCATCACATTTTTAAATTATAGACTGTCAAACAAGAGTTGTACAATAAAATGCCTTTGTAACAATAGTAGTGCTGCAACAGTTACGGCTGTGCACTATCTGATCAAAAGTATCCAGACACCTATTAGTAAACATTAATATGGAGTGTTCATGTTCTGCCTTGATCTCTGATGACACTTTCAATAAGGTGTCTGAATGTCTGTCAAGAAATGGAAAGCAATTCTTCCTCAGCATCCAAAACCAGACAAGGTAGTGGTGTTGAACACTGGAGTCTGGAGCAAAATTAATGTTCTGACTCATTCCAAAGGTTCAGTTCAGGTCAAGATCTGGTCATTCCACTTCCTGAATGTTTTTGTCCACAAAGCATTGTCTCACAATGCTACTTTGACAGGGCTCATTGCCTTGTTGATGCATATAATCATCTTCTCCTAACTTTTCCTTGACTGTATGCAGTACACAATACGTTCATATACTTCATTTAGTGTTCTCTTGAGTGCAATAAAGGGACCACAATGACAAACACCCCCAAATCATAACACCATCTCTGTACATCAATGGTGGCACTGCACATGAAGGCACATAAAGTTCTTCAGGAATTCACCACACTCAAATCCTTCTGTTAGGTTGCCACTGAGTCGATCATGATTCAGTACCACAAATCAGTTGTTCCCAGTCAGCTACTGTCCAGTGGTATCAATCATTACACCACTTCAAGCATTGCTTAGCAATGACTACAGAATTGTGTGGCTTGTTAGGAGCTGCTCAACCATTTTACTCCCTCCTTTTAACTACTTACACACAACCACTGTGTTAGCTGAACTGTGGGCAGCACTTTGGGATTCATGAGTGATTCCTTCTGCTAATTACATTCAGCTTTTCACAATCACTGTCTGTCAGTACAAGAGGTCTACCTGATCTTGGTTTAGCTGTGGTTGTTCTTTCACATTCTCCCATCATAATACCATCACCATCAATCAATATGGGTAGCTTTCATACTGGCATACCTGCCTCTAGTGACATTTAGGGCTCCATTTTGCAGAGTAAGTGTCTGGATTCTTTTAGTATCTCATACATGCAACTCCATTAATCATTTATACTTCTGTGTAGTTAGGTTGTAAGTGATCTGTCCACTTTAAGCTATCTGTTAATATACAATATTTAATTATATACACTTCAGTTCGATTAATGACCTGTAGGTAAATTCTGTGTCTGACATGTATAGTGAAACAGATAGACATGGAAAAAAGAAATAAATTTAGAAGGTATAAGCGTTTGTGGAGAAATATGAGAAGTGCACTATGAATTCAAAACCTATACCTTATCTACTGAATTGACAAAAAACCTAAGTTTTGGTCACATAAAGTCAACCAATGGATCAAAGTCATCTATCCAGTCACTATTTGATCATACTTCCATAAATACTGACAATGTCAGAGAAGACTAAAACACTTTATTCTTTCCAGTGACATTGTTTCACTGTAAAATATTATATTAGGGTTCTTACTTTTGATCATTACATGAATACTGAAAGACATAGAGATACTATGCAAAATTGAAAATGGACTAAAATTTCTTAAGACAATAAATCTCACTACAGTGGAAATTCAGTTTTACATTCTCTGATTTTATGTTCTTCCTGATTCTATGCCATAAATTCCTAGCTCCTGTGAAAATCCCATAAGGTCAATGCTAAAAATTCTCCAATTTTATGTTTCTTCCTAGTAATGTTTACATCAATTCTACATTCTTACTTGACATGTCACTTTACTTCATCAACCTTTTAAATTCAAACACTGAATTTTGACAAATATGCTCAGTCAGAATCAAGGAAACACCAGCCATTTCCAGCTAGTGAGCCCTTATTGACTGCTGAATTGTTACATCGCCCAACAGCCACTGCAGCCACAACACTACACTTACACATGTAAATTGGTCTCGCGTGCTGAATGTGTGGAGAGGGAGAATGGTCCTTCAACAAAACATTTATAATTTCTAAAGTACTGGATTATAACATATAAACAGGCACAGAAGCTATAAATCAAAGCTGCTGCAAGAATATAAGTGTGGTGAGCATATAAAGTGCTGTTCATAATGGGAACATTAAACAATGAGGTAATAGAGTGCTAGTTCTGCGAGGTTTGCAGAAGAGCTTCTGTGAAGTTTGGGAGGTAGGAGACAAGGTACTGGCAGAACTGTAGCTGTGAGGATGGATTGTGAGTTGTGCTTGGGTAGCTCAGATGGTAGAGCACTTGCCCACAAAAGGCAAAGGTCCTGAGTTCGAGTCTCGGTCCGGCACACAGTTTTAATCTGCCAGGAAGTTTAATAACAGTAACAGTAACAAAATTTGTCTTTAAGATGTCCATATTTATGCTTATGGTTTATAACCACTCAGTTGCTGTGATACTTTATACTTTTCCTTGCTACTTTGTTTCAGTCATATACAGTGCATATAATAAAAATTGCTGTATCTCCTAACTTGATTTACAAAACTGATGAAGATACTTTAGCTTGTAGCTGCTGAAAATTTCTGTGTCCAGAATGATTCTTTTGTGATATGACATTTTAAAGACTTCTGTATTCAAATCTTGCAATGATATAGCTATGACGACTACAAGCACTACTCATGTTATACTTTTCACCACACACTGTAGATTATAAAGACTGGGAGTAGTACTAGAAGGCACAAGTGAAACTGTGGTGCCCGAGTTTTCTTTTATTGCATGAGAATCGGGAATCTCAAGAACGTCGGTGTTGAGAATGCTACATCAACATTGATTGCACCCGTACCATATTTCTATGCACCAGGAATTGCATGGCGACTACTTTGAACATCGTGTACAGTTCTACCACTGGGCACAAGAGAAATTATGGGACAATGACATGCATTCTATTTAGCAACTAAGCATCAATCACCAACAGCGGTAACATAAATCGGCATAAGATGCACTATAGGGCAACGGAAAATCCATGATGGCTGCGACAAGTGACCTTGGCGGGTTAATGTAGGGTGCGGCATTATGGGAGGAAGGATAATTGGCCTCCATTTTATCGGTGGCAATCTAAATGGTGCAATGTATGCTGATTTTCTACATAATGTTCTACCGATGTTACTACAAGATGTTTCACTGCATGACAGAATGACAATGTACTTCCAACATGATGGACATCCAGCACATAGCTAGCATGTAGTTGAAGCGGTATTGAATAGCATATTTCATGACAGGTGGGTTGGTCATCGAAGCACCATACCATGGCACGCATGTTCACCGGATCTGACGTCCCCGGATTTCTTTCTGTGGGGAAAGTTGAAGAATATTTGCTATCGTGATCCATCGACAATGCCTGACAACATGCGTCAGCACATTGTCAATGCATGTGTGAACATTACGGAAAGCAAACTACTCGCTATTGAGAGGAATGTCATTACACGTATTGCCAAATGCATTAAGGTTCGCGGACATTATTTTGAGCATTTATTGCATTAATGTTGTATTTACAGGTAATCATGCTGTAACAGCATGCATTCTCAGAAATGATAAGATCACAAAGGTACATGTATCACATTGGAACAACCGAAATAAAATGCTCAAACATACCTACATTCTGTATTTCAATTTTAAAAACCTACCTGTTACCAACTGTTTGTCTAAAATTGTGAGCCATGTGTTTGTGACTATTACAGCACCATCTATCACAAAGCGAAAAAAATGGTCCAACTAAAGCATTCGAATTTCTTTATGTACTACATGAATATGTAGTAAAAAATGGGGGTTCCTATTTAAAAAAACAGAGTTGACATCCATTTGACCTACAGCAGTGCCATCTAGCGGACCAACCATAGCGCCATCTGGTTTCCCCCTTCAAGCTAGACAAGTTTCATTCTTTGTAGTTTTTTCATTTGACACATATTTCATGAGATATTTGGCCTGGTCACGATCAATGGACTACCTTGTATAGAGTGATAAACAGCAAGCTTACTTGGCAGCTCTTTCCAAAGAATGGCTGGTGTGAGTGGTGTATAGCAAATGGAGTGACTGCGGCTGCCTCTTAGGTGTAATATATATAGTTATAGCTCTTACGCCTTTCTCTACCGTTCATTAATTTTACTTACAGTAGTTTTGCTCGGAGCCTGTTGACAGAATCTAGAACTTGTCACACTTATATGGACTACTGCCAATATAGGCTACTCCATTTGCTATGTGTGGCACCACAATTAACAGGACATGTTCAGTGAATAGATGTACAATGGCTTGTTCAATTTTGTTGCAGTGCTCAGTGGTGCTTTATGTGTTGTGATGGCACACAGATTGTTATTAATGTAATGGATTGTTGAGACAGAGAAATACTGAAACCACAGCAGCCTTAACCTTATTTCACATAGATTGGCATAAATAAGTTCTTTATCTGAAGGAAAAATTGTGTGTATATATGTGTTTTCACATAACCTGCTGTGTTTACACAACAGCGAGCAATGAGTTCGGAGTGCAAATGGCGCACATTGGCAGTAGTGCAGAACGATCCACTTTGATCACTCAGAAGAATGAACAAAGAAAAGTTTACAAGCACCAAACTTGAGGTGACTGCACTTGTGTCACCAGAGTAAGCTTCAGTGCCATTGTCTATGGGAGGAAGATGCAGACCCTGAAATGGTGGATTCTGCCTCCATTCGACGTGCTGCACAGTTTTCAAATAATCTCACCATGTCCATCAATTTCTGGGTGAGCACAAAGGAAAGATGTAAAATTTGTGGTTGTAACACATAGGAAAACAGCTTGATTACCTCACACCCAGATACCAGTTTCAATATTTTGACAAGATTTTACTTGCTGTTACATATCTGTGATTTTTTAAGAACTGACAAAACTCATTACCACAAATTATGGTATAAATACTGTATTGTACATTTAATTTCCTTCACTTTTACAGATTATATATAATGTACTGTAGAGGATTATGATTTGTAATCATATATGTCAATTACATATGCTTTTGCTCATATTTTGGACATTTTAACATTTTTCTTGATTCAGCATATTTCTCAGTTTTGCATTTTTTAAGTCTGGACCACACAAAAACGTAAAATAGGGGGTTCACTGTGAACCTTATGGAGTAACTGTTAAATTTTAAAGATGCTATGCCAAACAATTTGCTACCCTTGTAGTATTAGTGTATTATCAGCTGCTGAAACAATGACAGATAACTGCTATTTTCATGAAGTTTCACTGAAGAGATGCTAAACACTATAATCCAATAATCCACCATCACTGAATTGTGAATTGTGGTTTATTGGTCTCATGACATACATAATCTAAATAATTTGATTCAGGTACATTTACATCTACATCTACATCTACATCTACATCCATACTCCACAAGCCACCTGATGGTGTGTGGTGGAGGATACCTTCAGTACCTCTATCGGTTCTCCATTCTATTCCAGTCTTGTATTGTTTGTGGAAAGAAGGATTGTCAGTATGCTTCTGTGTGGGCTCTAATCTCTCTGATTTTATCCTCATGGTCTCTTTGGTGATGGTATGTTCTCGAAACTTTAACAAAAGCCCGTACCAAGCTACTGAGCGTCTCTCCTGCAGAGTCCTCCACTGGAGTTTATCCATCATCTCCATAATGCTCTCGCGATTACTAAATGATCCTGTAATGAAGCGCGCTGCTGTCTGTTGGATCTTGTCTGTCTCTTCTATCAATCCTATCTGGTACGGATCCCACACTGCTGAGCAGTATTCAAGTAGTGGGCGAACAAGCATACTGTAACCTACTTCCTTTGTTTTCGGATTGCATTTCCTTAGGCTTCTTCCAATGAAACTCAGTCTGGCATCTGCTTTACCGACGATCAACTTTATATGATCATTCCATTTTAAATCACTCCTAATGCATACTCCCAGATAATTTATGGAATTAACTGCTTCCAGTTGTTGACCTGCGATTTTGTAGCTAAATGATAAGGGATCTATCTTTCTATGTGTTCACAGCACATTACACTTGTCTACATTGAGATTCAATTGCCATTCCCTGCAGCATGCGTCAATTTGCTGTAGATCCTCCTGCATTTCAGTACAATTTTCCATTGTTACAACCTCTCAATACACCACAGCATCATCTGCAAAAAGCCTCAGTGAACTTCCAATGTCATCCACAAGGTCATTTATGTATATTGTGAACAGCAACGGTCCTATGACACTTGCCTCCAGCACACCTGAAATCACTCTTACTTCGGAAGACTTCTCTCCATCGAGAATGACATGCTGCGTTCTGTTATCTAGGAACTCTTCAATCCAATCACACAATTGGTCTAATAGTCCATATGCTCTTACTTTGCTCATTAAACGACTGTGGGGAACTGTATCGAATGCCTTGCGGAAGTCAAGAAACACAGCATCTACCTGGGAACCCGTGTCTATGGCCCTCTGAGTCTCGTGGATGAATAGCGGGAGCTGGGTTTGACACGACTGTCTTTTTCGAAACCCATGCTGATTCCTACAGAGTATATTTCTAGTCTCCAGAAAAGTCATTATACTTGAACATAATATGTGTTCCAAAATTCTACAACTGATCGACGGTAGAGATATAGGTCTATAGTCCTGCACATCTGTTCGACATCCCTTCTTGAAAACGGGGATGACCTGTGCCCTTTTACAATCCTTTGGAACGCTATGCTCTTCTAGAGACCTACGGTACACCGCTGCAAGAAGGGGGGCAAGTTCCTTCGCGTACTCTGTGGAAAATCGAACTGGTATCCCATCAGGTCCAGTGGCCTTTCCTCTTTTGAGCGATTTTAATTGTTTCTCTATCCCTCTGTCATCTATTTCGATATCTACCATTTTGTCATCTGTGCGACAATCTAGTGAAGGAACTACAGTGCAGTCTTCCTCTGTGAAACAGCTTTGGAAAAAGACATTTAGTATTTCGGCCTTTAGTCTGTCATCCTCTGTTTCAGTACCATTTTGGTCACAGAGAGTCTGGACATTTTGTTTTGATCCACCTACCGCTTTGACATAAGACCAATATTTCTTAGGATTTTCTGCCAAGTCAGTACATAGAACTTTACTTTCGAATTCAGTGAACGCCTCTCGCATAGCCCTCCTCACACTACATTTCGCTTCACATAATTTTTGTTTGTCTGCAAGGCTTTGGCTATGTTTATGTTTGCTGTGAAGTTCCCTTTGCTTCCACAGCAGTTTTCTAACTCGGTTGTTGTACCACGGTGGCTCTTTTCCATCTCTTACGATCTTGCTTGGCACATACTCACCTAACACATATTGTACAATGGTTTTGAACTTTGTCCACTGATCCTCAACACTATCTGTACTTGAGACAAAACTTTTGTGTTGAGCTGTCAGGTACTCTGTAATCACATTTTTGTCACTTTTGCTAAACAGAAAAATCTTCCTACCTTTTTTAATATTTCTATTTACGGCTGAAATCATCGATGAAGTAACTGCTTTATGATCACTGATTCCCTGTTCTGCGTTAACTGTTTCAAATAGTTCGGGTCTGTTTGTCACCAGAAGGTCTAATATGTTGTCGCCACGAGTCGGTTCTCTGTTTAACTGCTCAAGGTAGTTTTCAGGGAAAGCACGTAAAAAAATTTCACTGGATTCTTTGTCCCTGCCACCCGTTATGAACGTTTGAGTCTCCCAGTCTACATCCGGCAAATTAAAATCTCCACCCAGAACTATAACATGGTGGGGAAATCTACTCGAAATATTTTCCAAATTATCCTTCAGGTGCTTAGCCACAACAGCTGCTGAGCCAGGAGGCCTATAGAGACATCCAATTACCGTGTCTGAGCCTGCTTTAACCGTGACCTTCACCCAAATCATTCCACATTTCGGATCTCCGTCAATTTCCTTTGATACTATTGCACTTCTTATTGCTATAAACACGCCTCCCCCTTCACTGTCCAACCTGTCTCTGTGGTATACATTCCAATCTGAGCTTAGGATTTCACTACTGTTTACGTCTGGTTTCAGCCAACTTTCTGTCCCTAGTACTGCTCTCATTTTTTAATGAGAGCAGTTCTAGGGCCTTTCTATAGACGCTCCTGCAGTTTACTATTAGCACATTAATATTGTTATTCCCTGTTGCATTTTGCCTACTCCTACCTTGCCGCGTCTCAGGAGGCATTTTGTCGGGCCTAGGGAGGGAATTCTCTAACCTAAAAAACCCACATGTGCACTCCACACGTACTCCGCTACCCTTGTAGCCACTTCCGGCACGTAGTGCACGCCTGACCTATTCAGGGGGACCCTACATTTCTTCACCCAGTAGCGGAGGTCGAGAAATTTGCATCCCAGATCTCCGCAGAATCTTCTGAGCCTCTGGTTTAAGCCTTCTACTCGGCTCCAAACCAGAGGACCGCGATCGGTTCTGGGAACGATACTACAAATAGTTAGCTCAGATTCCACCCCACGAGCAAGGCTTTCTGCCTTCACCAATTCTACCAACCGCCTGTACGAACTGAGGATGACCTCTGAACCCAGACGGCAGGAGTCATTGGTGCCGACATGAGCAACAGTTTGCAGTCGGATGCACCCAGTGCTCCCTATCGCCGCCGGCAGGGCCTCCTCCACATCTCGAATGAGACCCCCCGGCAAGCAGACAGAGTGAACACTGGCCTTCTTCCCTGACCTTTCCGCTATTTCCCTAAGGAGCTCCATCACCCACCTAACGTTGGAGCTCCCAATAACTAATAAACCCCTCCCCCCATGTGCCTGCTCGGACCTTGCTGAAGGAGCGGCCACATGTCCCCTCACAGGCAGAGCGGGCGATGCCACACGGCCAGCCTCCACATTGACCCTCCGCCTCACGCGCTGTGAACTCCACTGAACCCGCCACTCCCCTTGAGGAGAGGGTGGCCCAACCGCGCCCGGTACCTGCGAAGATGTCTCGACAGCAGGGATAGTGGGTGAAGCATGTAACACCTGGGGTGTACCATGCGACACACCAGACTCCCCACTGCCACTACACTCCGAAGCAGCACCCTGAAGACGACTGACCGCAGCCATCAACACGCTCAGCTGTTCGCGAACGGTGGCCAACTCTTCCTGCATCTGTAGACAGCAGTCACACATTCTATCCATCCCAAGAAATCAATTTACTGTAGAGAGTTAATCAACTTTTAACTAGACTGCTAATTCACTAAAGGCGGCTGATTGTTGACTAAACTGTGGTTGCTAGACACTTCTTGTAGAAAACAATGAAAATAGCACTACCTGTCTCTGGACTGTATTGAAAACAAACACTAGCACTACTGCCACTATGGCTGACTAAAGGGACTCTCTCTGACTGTATTGAAAACAAACATGAAATCTATGGAACACTATTACTAGCATTTGACAATTAAAGCTTCCTAAAAGCAAAAACACATGGAAGAAGAAGTGACAAGTAAGAAAAATACAGTTAATACTTAAATTAACGTAGCTCGCTTCACAGCAGGCATGAAGCACATGGCAGTTACGACGACACTGACAGGTACAGGAGACACATCAAAATTGTGGAAAAATTTCACCATAAACAAATATTAACAGAAAGTATCATAATGAAAATACAATTTTGTTATATATACATACAATAAAAAAAGATTCTAACAGTTAATTAAACCTTGCAAAAATTATCATTTCATTCTCTATGAATTCTTCTACTGAATAGCAGCATTTCTCTCACAGAATCTGCTGTAGCCTTGTAGCATAAAATTCTTTTAATTTCTCATGTTGTATGTGTGATTCTTCTCAAATCATTACTATCTGCTGTGTAGGGGACTATAATTTCACAACTGTACATGGAGAGAACAGTTAGGATTTGCCGTTTCTGAAATAATGGCAGCAAGATTCTGTTCCTGTGCTGTTTACATATATCTGATAATTTCCTTCTGCAATTTTAGTATTTGTGATACACTATT
Organism: Schistocerca piceifrons; assembly: GCF_021461385.2. NCBI lineage: Eukaryota > Metazoa > Arthropoda > Insecta > Orthoptera > Acrididae > Schistocerca > Schistocerca piceifrons. The sequence goes on from NC_060149.1 coordinate 807,772,985, forward strand.
TGAACTTCTCCAGAAAATTACACCATGCCTAATAAAGGATTCAAAATAACTATGATATGCTGTTTTCTGTGTACTCATGTCAGTAAAATTTGCTTGTATTTGCACTGCAAATGCAAATCTGCTTAGTTTATTTGGTAGGAAGCCATAAGTGTATTCCAGCTTAAGTTCTTGTCCAAATGTAATCCTTGGAATTTGATTGTGTCAACTTCTTTCACAAGATGATTGCTATGTATTATTTTAAGTTCCACACATTTCAAATGCTTGGTTTTGAAATGTACCATGTGAGTTTTTGCAAGTTCAGTTTCAACACATGTAACTGGAACCGGTGTGTGCGCTCACAACGGAGTACACTTTTTTTTCTGCACTGTAATTTTCAATTAAAACAGAAGTATTGTCCGCAAAAACAACTGATGTAGAATTTATATTTATGGGTGAGTCATTCACATAGAGTAGAAATAGGCATGGCCCCAAATGGAGTCTTGAGGCACACCTAGTGAGCTGTACTCCATTTAGAACAATAATTCACTGCATTTGAAGTGATAGTTACGCTTTATTTTCTGTTCTGCAAGTATGATGTGAGCCATTTTAGACCATTACCCTTAATCCAACATTTGTCTAGTTTGTAGATAAGCAAGGCATGATTCACGGAGTCAAATGCTTTTGTAAGATGACAGAAGATACCTAAAACTTCACTCCACTAATCCAGTGACTCTCATATCTTTTCAGTGCAGTTATTCACTGCATCTAGAGTATTTTTCCTGGTTGGAATCCAAACTGGTTACTTACAATAATATCATTTTCACACTAAAATATTTGATATGGATGCAACTACTTTCTCTAACACTTTTAACAAGTTTGAAAGAATAGCAGTAAGGTAATAGTTCCCTATGTCTTCCCTTGACCCTTTCTTGAACAGAGGTCTGACTTTGGCCATTTCAGCACACTGGGTAAGCACTCTTGTTCAAAAGATTAGTTGATTATTTTAGTTAGTGGAGTGCTATTATGTCATATACTGCTTTAATTACTTTAGTGGGTCACTGCACCCAGCAGAGCTTTTATTTTTTAATGATAATACAATGTTTTACAGTCCTTTATTCTGAGTTTTTTTTAAATTAGTGGGATACTCACAAGGGAACCTCCCCATTGCACATCCCTCAGATTTAGTTATAAGTTGGCACAGTGGATAGGCCTTGAAAAACTGAACACAGATCAATCGAGAAAACAGGAAAACGTTTTGTGCATTTATGAAAAAAAAAAGAAAAAAGCAAAATATACTAACTGAGTAGCCCATGCGCAAGACAGACAACATCAAGATAAGTGTAGGCTCAGGAGTGCCGTAGTTAGCGTGAGCAGCTGTGGAGCGAGAGGTCCTTGGTTCAAGTCCTCCCTCGACTGAAAACTTTACTTTCTTTATTTTCGCAAAGTCACGATCTGTCCGTTCGTTCATTGACGTCTCTGTTCACTATAATAAGTTTAAAGTCTGTTTTGCGAGCGCACCACAAAACCGTGCGATTCCTTACAGTTTGGAAAATATTCATTGACCTTGTTATATAAGTCGCGAGCTATATTTGCTGGATTCATATTGCCCACGGAATACATATCACGTATTTAATGCACTCCAGTCCAAAGTAGCGAACAATCAATTGCCAGCCAGGGAGTCTCATTAGCAGGAATAATCTCTCTTCTGTGCGCTGTAGTCAACTGACGTTTGTTTAGGTGTAGTGACACCATACTATGGCGCAGTTACCTCGCATTGGACAGATGGATGGACAGATAATAATTGTCTGAAAATAAAAAATTAAACTTTTCACTTGAGGGAAGACTTGAACCAAGGACCTCGCGATCCACAGCTGCTCATGCTAACCACGGGACCACGGCGCTCCTGAACTTACACTATCCTTGATGCTGTCTATCTTGCGCATGGACTACTCAGTTTGTATATTTGGCTTCTTCTATCAATTCAAGAAACAGCCCCATCCGTCTTATCGGGTGTGGGCCACTACCCTGCGCAGCCTTAGTCGCAAGTGTCAATTTGTCACAGAGCAATCACGAGAGTCGTATGCCCACTTTATGGTGTGAGACGTCATTGTTACGGCCGCTCCCGCACGGTGCGTAAACAGAGTTTCGGCCACCCGCCCCTGTTACCGTCCTGTGCGTCGTGCTATATACATCATGATCAGTCAGAGTGCCCCCAGCGTTGGGCTGTTTGTCGCAAATGTAATAAAAAAGGGCACATTGCTAAAGTTGAAGGAATCGAAGGAAGCAGGTACAGAGGGCATGGACATTGACATTCAGGAAGTTTCATCGGACAAGGCTCCCAACGCATTGGCACACAAACTTTGGGGTGTCGGTTCGTTTGCGCTGATTACAACTGCCAGTAGATAAGGGCGTGGCAGTTTCCTTGTTGAATGCACAAACTTACTCCGACCTTGGGTCGCCCCCGTTGGTGCCAGTTTATGGTTATGGTAAACAGTTCATTCCCCTACTGGGTCAATTCACTACCAATGTTACTTACAAATCAGTCACTCAGCCTCTTACTTTTATTGTTGTCAGTGATACGAGCTCCGCTAACCTTTTTGGGTTGGATGCCTTTCAAGCTTTTGGTTTTTCTATTGCAGACACCATACAGTTGGCCTCCGAAGACGTTCCCTGTCAATCATTGGAATCTTTGACCTCTGACTTTACGGATATCTTTGACGAGGGCCTGGGGTGTGTTTCAGACTTTGAAGCTCACTTAACGTTGAAGGCATTGGCTCGCCCGCATTTTCTACGTGCGAGGCAGATCCCCTTGTTTCTCCACCCTCAGGTAAAAGTGGAGCTATACCGGCTGACAGCCCTCGGGGTCATTCTTCCCATTTCTTCTAGTGAGTGGGCTTTGCCCATCGTTATTGTCAGGAATCCCTCGGGAAAATTACGTCTTTGTGGCGATTTCAAGGCCACCATTAATTCCCAGTTGGCGGTGGACACCTATCCCTTGCCTCGTTCTGATGAATTGTTCTCTGATGTGGTGGGAGGCCAATATTTTTCGAAAATCAATCTTTCGGAGGATTATCAGATACCACTTGATGAGGACTCCAAACAGCTGGCAGTCGTCAACACCCTGTTTGGCCTTTACCAATACCAGCGTTTGGCCTTTGGAATATCCAGTGACCCAACGATATTTCAACGTCATCTTGAGCACATCATGTTGACAATCCCTCATTGTATTAATTACCTGGACAACATAATTGTCACAGGCCACAGCACGAAGGAACCCTTCACTACCTTTGAACCCTCTTTCTCAAATTCAGGTCCGTGGGCCTGCATTGCAACCTGCATAAGTCGAACTTCTTCCAACCGTCTATGAGTATGTGGGCTACACCATCTCTCAGCACGGCGTCCAGCCACTAGGAAGTTTGGTCTAAGGTATCGTCGACCTTCCGCGGCCCACTTCACTGAAGGTGTTGCAAGCTTTTTTAGGCAAGATTGCCTGTTACCACTGGTACATTCCCAGGGCTTCCACCATAGCCCGCCCCCTGTACTGTCCTCTGTGCAAGGGTGTTCCTTTTGATTGGTCACCTGCATGCGAGTGAGCATTCACCTCGTTGAAGGGCCTCCTCATGTCAGCGTCTTGTTTGGCCACTTTTCACTCCACTAAGCCATTGGTCCTGGCTACAGATGCTTCGCAGTATGGTGTGGGGGTGGTCCTGGCCCATCGTAACGCGGATGGCTCCTAGCAGCCACTGGCGTTTGCATCTGAAACTCTTAGTCCCGTGCAGGCCCATTACTCCCAGATGGAAAAAGAGGCTTTGGCCATTGTCTACGCTGTTACCAAGTTTCACCCTTTCTTGTATGGCACAAGTTTCAGTTAATCACTGCCCATAAACCATTAATATTGTTATTTAGCCCCACCTCTCAGATTCCGGATAGGGCGGCCCACAGACTGCAGTGCTGGGCCTTGTTCCTCTCTAAGTACCATTATGATATTCATTTTTGCCCTACCGGACAGCATGCCAACTCCGACGCTCCTTCCCGTCTTCCAATGGGCCCGGATCCTAACTTTGATTGGGAGGAGATTATGTGTTTTCATTTGGATGTGGCGTCCCGCCAAGCGGTTGATGGCTTCACGATCACTAGTTCTAGAGTCGCCAGGGAAACGGCAGCTGACCCGGTTCTCTGGCAAGTATTTCGCCTCGTTCAGAGGGGTGGTCGTCCCGACCTCCAGGCCGGGCCTCGGACCCTCTTCATAATTATGTTGTTCTACGAGACCGCCTCTATCTTGGAAGGAGTTCTCCTTCTGGCTACCGATGATACAGTTCCTCGCATGGTTGTTCCTGCATGTTTGCGAAGGGAGGTCCTCACGTTATTACATGAGGGGCACTGGGGTATTTCCCGTACTAAAACCTTTGGTCGCAGACATGTGTACTGGCCTGATATTGACAGAGAAATTGAGCACTTGGTGGCCGCCTGTTCCCAGTGTGCGGGCCAACAGTCGTCTCCCAGGTCAGCGTTCTCTTCATGGCCGCCTGCAACCCAGGCATGGGAATGTGTTCACATAGATTTTGCCGGCCCGTTTCTCAGTGGCTTTTGGCTCATTGTCATTGATGCTTATTCCTGATTCCTATATGTGGTTCGCTGCTCCTCAACCACTTCAGAAGCTGCAATCCAGGCACTCATAAAAGGAAGGTCTGCCACTCACCCTGGTATCAGAAAATGGACCTCAGTTTATTTCGCAGACCTTCCAGGATTTTTGTAGGCGCTTTGGTATTCGGCTGTTTGCTCTCCCCCCTTTCATCCACAATCGAATGGAGAAGCTGAGTGCATGGTGAGCACATTTAAGATGCAGATGAAAAAGTATGTGCACGAATTTCCTGCGGAGGAGGCATTGCCATTTTTCCTGATGGCATACCGGACCACGTTGGATACTGGCAGTGGTCCTGCACCAAAAAGGCTGCCAGCTCTATACCTTGCAGGCGGGGGACCGGGAGGTACGTCGTCACCAAAATCAGTTACGTCCACGTTTGGGCACCCACCCTCCGACCCCTCAGGCACAGGCTTCCCCATTGCCGCCACCTCTGTTGTTTTCTCAGGGGATGCTACCGCCCCTCCCACCTGTGACTCCGCCACACTGCGATGGTTCAGAGCCTTGGCGGCCTCCAGTAGCTCCAGCACCAGCATCGCCATCGTTAGAGATGCCCCGGCGAGAGCTGGCCCCCCGTCATAGGCCCGGTTTCTCAGGATGCTGGTTCACCTGTGATCGTGCCTTCCCCATCATCCCCACCACAGGGTCTTGTCCCTCCCAAGCTGGAATGGGATCTGGAGTTTGACAGCTTGTCGCCCATTCTGTCCCACGCTCCGGTGGTGGGACGACGGGTCCTCTTCATATGGGTCACTTCCAACCATATTCGAAGATTCCGGCTTGAGGGTGGGCAGATCCACCCAACTCCAGCATTCAAATGGACATGGAGGTCATCGCTACTGCATGACGCTCCACCTTCCAATGCAGTGGATCACAGTGGCTTCACCCCCTGGAGGATGTGGAGGAAGAGTGCAGTAGCCATCAGAAAGATCGTGGGAGGCGCACATCGGCACTGCGCGTCACAGACAGTAGTTGCCGCAAATAAAGTCCCGTCCACCAGAGGATCCGGCTACGCCCTCTGCTGGCAGAAAAACACAGGCAGCACGGGCTGTGCCCAGTCAGTTCTACATCGGGCATGCCTAGCAAACAGTTCCCGGTCTACACTGTGTGAAGTGCGACGGACAGCGTGAATCGTGTTAATACAGCAATTACCAGTTTCAACCAGATTTTGGTAAAATGTGTCATATGAACTAGTATACTGATTTTATAAAATGATTCAAGTTTAATCATTCTGTATCTAATGCTGCATTTCATGGAAGTTACAATCTAAACTGTTTCAATGTTGAATCAGATATAGTTTGCAAGATTTGCTGAAACTGTGTTAACATGGCTTAATATTACATTCATCACTTCTAAATTCCCAAAGTTGGTTAAGGTAATATGAGAGGCATTACTGGGTGCAGTCCATCTATAGTCTCCCACTGATTCTAGCTGTTGTTTGGTTATCCTCCTCAGTGTGAGGAGTAATTTACACACACTGCACCATTCTCTTTCATGCTGTTTGTAACATCTCCATTATCATTTCTACTTCTGAACAAGTGACACAAGAACCATTCTACCAGGATTTTTTAGATGGTGTAAAACAAGAAACAGTTAGATTCTTTTATAGGAAAGATGTAAATTGTTACTATCTGCTGTATCCTGCTACTAGTTTGTATGAGTGTGAGTGCGGCAAGTTTGGGTCACTGAATATACATTTGAATTGGCCACCAACTGTATCAGCTTGGGCTGGCAACTAGAGGCCACCTACAGGAGGCATGTGCATGGCACAGTCAACACTCCACCATCTGCTGGCGACTCATTCATACATGTGTGCAAAGTAGTGCTGACTGACCCTCTATGTTATTCTAGTTTGTACCATGCACATCCATTGTTCTGTGTCTTGTGGAGTTCTGAGACGTTATTTCCATATTGTTCAGAGGTTATAAATTAAATCATATTTGTGTGACTTGGATCAAGTCTTTGTATTACTTGGTAACTATACAACTGGCAAAGAGTTTGGAATAGTTTCCATGTGTGGAGCCTGCAAGTGCAGTTTCATCACGTTTATTCATTATTCATGCCATGCTATTGGCTGTGCCTGAACAGCTTACTTTGGCTCTGACTGCTTTGTCTGTTTCCATAAACACAGGGTATCGCACCACCAGTTCATCCACCCACTTTTTCTCCATGTAATGATTCAGCTGAAGTTTGGGAAGCTTATGAAAAGACTCAGACAGCATGTTTTGGATTTCTGGGTGACAGACTGGAATTTGTACAAAGCCTTCTTCCTTTCAAGGATACCACCTAAAGTGTATCAATTACTGTGTCAGTTTGCCCCTTTACAAGAACCAGCAGCTCCTTCTTTTGCTCACATGTGCAGTTTATTATGCAGCTACTATCACTAATGAATGCATGTCATAGCGGCACAATTTGAATTCTATCTATGCTGCAAACCAAATCAGTCACACAGGGCCTGGGCAGCCAAACTTCACAGCCTTAGCCTTCGGTATCATTTCATTACTGATGCCCATAATGACTCTTATGCAGACTCTATGGGTGCAACACTATTATCTGTTTAGCCCCAGACAAGTAAGTACAATAGGTTTTACTCTGTGAAAACCAGCCACTGTTAGTTTTGCAAATAGCACAATCTTTTGAAGTTTCTTGGGAATCAGGTGACCAAACTGAAGTGCAAGTGATGTGGGAGTAGTGTCACAGGATGTGCCCAGTAGAATGACAGACAGCTTGCATGAGGAAGCAGCAGTAGTGGTGGTAAACATGTGAGCTCAGCACCGAGCAGACCAAGGCTGGCCCAAGCAGCCATGAATAACACAGAGCCATCTCTGTTTCTGTCTTGTTCTTTTTGTTTTGTCCAGCACAAATGTTCAGCATGCTCTAAGTGCTGGGCTACTTGTAATGGTTGCCAGGAGAAAGGCCACATTGCCTGTGTGTGTCATTCACTGAAAGTTGCTAAAAATGTGGACATGGACATAAATTGTGTGACTCCAATGCTTGTGACTTCTCCCAAGCGCTTTATCAAGTTGTGTTTTTTTGCCAAGTGCTCCAGCTACAGGTTGACACTGGTACTATAGTGATGCTATTGAATACTCAAACATATGTGCGTTTAGGCTCACCACCATTGATGCTGGTCACGTGGAAGCTGGCCATTTATAGCAAACAGAACATTGTGCTTTTGGCACAATTGATGGCATCTGCCTCTAACAAGACAATGGTTCATTACATTACATTTTTGGTGGTTGCTGATGCCAGTGTTGAGAACTTGTTCAAGATGAACACATTTCAGGCATTTGGATTTTCTATCACCAATGCAGTTCACCTTGTGTCCAATCAGGTATCATATTCTCAATTGGAAACTGAGTAATGAGTCGTTGGACTTGTTTTTGGAAGGAATAGGGTGTGCTTCTAATTTTTCTGGTCTTACTTCTCTCCAGTCTATAGCTTGGCCCCTTTTTTGTCACAAGTATCATATTCCTGTCACCCCAAAAGAAGTGAAAGCAGAACTGGGCAGACATCAATCTCTACGGGTGGTCCAACGTGTTATGGGTAATTAACTGTTGTCTCCGCTGGTTGTAATTCAAAAGCCATTGGGGAAACTTCATCTCTGTGACAACTTTAGTAGTACTGTCAACACACAATCATGGATATGTATCCACTCCCACACCATGAGGAACTGGCAAAAATACCAGGTTGCAAATACTTTTCTAAATCTGATTTTCTGAAGTGTATCTGCATGTTTCTGTGGATGAAGAGTCTCAGCAAGTTCTGATTTTGAGTAATCCTCATCATCTCTTATCAATATTTGTACCTTCCTTTTGTTGTGGCTAGTGCTTTTGCTATTTTCCAGTGATTTTTACAGAAATTTACTGTGCCTGTCCTGGGTAGCATTAATTATCTGGAAGATATTTCTGTCACAGTCTTCTCCATGGCTGATCACTTGACAAATTGGCACATTTTGTTTTTTGTCTTACAGTCCACAGCCTTATGGTGTAACCTCACAAGATTTCAGTTTTTTCAACCTTCTATTGTTTATTTGGGGTTCAGGGTCTCGTGCAATGGGGTTCGTCCTCTGCCAGACCACATCTCTGCTGTTATGTCTATGCTTTGCACCTTGTCCCAGAAGGAACTTCAGGTCTTCATACGGAAGATAGCCTACTACCATAAATTTCTCCTGGAGGCAGCTACATTGGCCCACCCATTGCATGCCTTGTTATACAAGAATGTACTTTTTGCTGGAGCCTGGATTTGAAATGTGTTTTTCAACAGTTAAAATCCAAACAGCTCTCAGCCCCTTGTTTACCTATGTTCTGTCCAGACCAGCACATAGTTCTGGCAACTGACACCTCACACTAAGACCTGAGTGTGATCCTAGCATGCTGATATGCCAACAGCTCTGAATGATTGGTTGCTTTCCCGTCTAAATCTCTCATCCAGCCCAGCCGTGTTACTCTCATTTGGAAAGAGACTCTTTCCATAGTCTATGCTTTCTGGAAATTTCATGTTCTTTTGTATGGTTCCAATTTTCACTTTATTGCTGACTGTAAACCCTTGGTTTCCTGGTTTAATTCTCACAGATCTTTGCCTGACAACACAGACCGCATTTGAGTGTTTTCCCATTATGAACTCATACATAGCAGCTGCCTTTGCCACCAACCTGGCTCTCTGTCAGGTGGTTCAGTGTTTTCAATAGGGCTGGACAGACAAACTGCAGGATTGGACTTTGGACTCCCTGTGCAACTATTTTTCCTTACGACATTACCTCTGTGTTTCTGACAGCATTTTGCTATTGTCCATGGAAAGTTTCCCTTTCACAGTTGTTATACACACTGCATTATTGGGCAAGGTTCTATGCCTTCTCTACCAGGGTCATTGGAAAGTTTCATGCACTAAACTGTTAGCTAAGAGGCATATTTTCTGGCCAGGAATTGATGGCAAAATTGTCCATTTTGTCATAAGGTGCCTGACAATAGATAGCTTCCAAGGCACCCTGTCCCCCAGACCTGCTTCTTGCCAGCCATGGGAATGCATTCATATAGACTTTGTGGATCCCTTCTTGAATTTCTATTGGATCTTGGTTGTGGATTCATTTTCCCCATTTCCTTACACTCTCCAGTGAGAGTTAACATTGGCTGAAGTCATAATTCATTCCCTTTTGAGGGGTTTTTGCTATTGAGGGGTTACCTTGTACCTTTGTTTCCGATAATGGGCCCCAGTTCGTTTCTCACATATTTCAATTTTTTTGTTCCTGTCACAGCATTCAACATGTTATGGCTCTGTCATTCCACCCTCAATCAAATGGTGAGGCAGAACCGCTAGTGCATATGTTCAAGTCCCAAATGAAAAAGATTGTTGTGGATTCTTCGCCAATTGAAATCCTTCTCAATTTTCTGAACACCTTTTGCTTCACATCTATGGGGGAGCAGAACCCAGCTGAGTTGTTTCACAGTGAGCAGCCACACAGACCCCTCCACCTTCTGCAACCTGCACTGCACCTGCCACAGATGTGTTCAGCCAGCTGCTTCACGCCAGGATTGCTGGTGTGGGTGTGAGTGTTTGGTCTCTGGCCCAAGTGGATACTAGCCAGTGTTGTCCGCAGCAGGGGACACCATCTTTGTGACATCCATACAGCTGACACACATGCCACTTTGATTAGTTGTGCTCCCACCCACCATCAAAAGCTACCGGTTCTGGGTGAAGCCCCTTTTACCGTTGCCTGCCCTTCCACCCTCTGCCTACAGCCTGTCATTACCTGCCATGGAAGTGCCCTTGTCATATTAGCTGCCTCCTCCACAGGTAGCACCTGGGGTTTCAGCTGCCCAGTACCAGGTGCCGGCCTATTTCCGGCCTCAGGTCCATTGCCAGAGCCTCCTCCACTGGCCCCCTCATCACCATCACCTCAGCCATCGTCACCTGTGGGACCAGTTCCACCTCCTCCACACTGGGAGCTGCCTGCTGCTGATGATAATGCAGATATGGTGATGGCACCCCCAGAGGGTGCCGTCCCTGGATGCCACATGCGATGACTTCCCTTGTGTGTGCACACGTACCAGGGTCTTCCACCCCAGCCCAGTCTTGTGGAGTCCCTAGTGGCTATTTCCATAATGTTCAGAGGTTATGAATAAAGACATAGTTGTGTGAGTTGGATCGGGTTTGTGTATTGCTTGGTTAGTACGCTGTCCAAATTATTTATTAACTTTATATTTCCCAATTACTGAAGACAGATTTCTACTGAGGAGTAGATTCACCTTTAAGTATATAATGGTTTGGGCTCACAGAAACGCTTCAAATGAGACTGTCATTTAAAAAATTTACTTATTAAATATTAAAAACATTAAATAAGGACATTGCCAGTTGGCTTTTTTGTGGTCTACCAAAACATTACAGAGTTGTTTTTGTATATCTTGATATTCTCTTTGAAAAGCTTAAGAATCACCGATTTACTAACAATTCATTTTAATTATGTTTATCAAACAGAATGTAAAAATAAAGATAGAGAGATGGGGAGAATTCACCAAAAGAATCACACAGGGTTGAATTCTGGATCCTCTCATGTTTCTTAGATTTGGATGATTTTAAGCAGCAGGAATGTAAGACATTCATAGTGAAACTGAAACATGAAATGTTTTACATTTTGTAATGCAGAAAATTTAGACACATAATAATGAGATATAATTCATTTTTTAAGGAGCTGAATGATTATTCATATACATAGCAAAGTAGGATTTATTTTAAGCCTGAAGTATTATATTGCACATTTATTTTGCAGTACAATGGACAAATTAAATAAAGTACAAACTGATTAATTTCTTGGTATTAAATATTATATTAGTACACAATTATGGGCATTTTGAAATGATAAACAGCCCAATAGTGAAACATCTTATTTGTCATCATTACCATTAAACCATCAACATCATCTACTATTTCAATTACATTTGTATCTTTTGTGTTGGTTGTAATTATTGGAAAATAATGTTCAGTTTTGATCTGTGCAATGAATCCAGGAGATCTTACAAATTCTTCAACACTGCTCCTGTAACTCCACAGATGGAACTGTCCAAGGGTAAAGAGTTATTATGATGTACCTTCATTTCAGTTTATCAAAAACTTTGTATGATTTCATTGGCAGAAAGCATATATCTTCTTTGAGATTGTTTAACTACATTCTATCAATCATTAATATGAAACTTTATTTGTTGACTCAGATCCAGTATTTATAAAATCTGTCAGTGTACATATCGGAATGATTGGAAAAAGAAACTTGTGATTTATCACTTCTATGGCAAATCACCTTTGTGAAAGTGAAACCTATTTTTGTACAGATACTGATGTTGGGTAAGTGTTTTAGGAGACCAAATATCTAAGATCACCAGACTCCTGTTACTTCCCAAGAAAAAACAGTGTACTCACTCGATCTGTGTATAGAGTAAATTCTGTCTGCAAGCATGAGAAAGTGTACAAAATTTTTGCATAGTACATATCTGAGGCAAAACATGTGAATCAGTCTGGTATTCACCTAGTGGGATGTGTGAAACCACATCCAGGCTGGCCAGCACACTGACCCCTAACCATTGATCCACTGGACAGATTCAATGGGACCCAGCATACCTCACCATCCCAGAAGTGGCTACCTTGGTGGGTACACATATTTTTATTGTGTTTTCTCTTAATGCATTATTTGTTAGATGTAATGGTGTATATTGTCAGCTACAAGCAACCATGCGTACTTCATTTGACAAAAACTACTCTCTTCAGATCTTCTGCAGACCCTAAGGTTTCATCTCAGATAAACATGAAAGTTTTTCCATCGAAATTCTTCTGAAATAACAAAAAGTGATCACTATGGTTATGACAATATGCAAATGTGTGACCAGTTATATAACTTACCATGCACTAACTCTCATTACAGTTGGCCAACTGTATAGACTCTAGACGTGACTGCGTGGGCTTTCCAGTGTATTAACTGATATTTATCTCACAGCTAGATCAAGTAGTCATCTTAACACAGTATTTCTGTATTCCACCTAGCTTATATCTTCAGGCAAGAACACTGTATGGTAATCTGTGCAAGAACTCTGTGAATGGCAACCCTTTTATGTGTCTCAGAAGGCCAACAGTGATTGCACCACAAACTGTCACTGCTGTCCCCTAGCACAAGTGAATGTACAGCAGCCCAGAGCTGAAAGCCATCAAAAATGCTAAATTCTAGTGGAATACTAGTATCAATGTATTCTGCTGCTCAGGTCAATGATTTTTGTTTTCTAATGTCAGATACAACATCTTACATAAAGGGTAACCCTTTTCTCTATTTATAATGTTATCTGCTGGTCTAATTTAATAGCTTCCTTTAAACCGAAGTACCAACAGTGACATACAAGGGCAACCTTTTGTGCCTTATGACACAAATTCTGTGTCCTTCAGTACGACAGTGCTCCACCATTACAATTTTCTCATGCTGCATCAAACATGTATGGCAATGGTGCTCATTACATCTGTGCTGCATAGTGTGAACTATCTGGTCAATAGATGAGTTCCCACAACAGCAAGGGATTTCCTTCCTCAATCCTAGGTCAACTTCAAACATGCCAAGGAGTACTGTAATATTGGTTGACAGATAAAATACACTTTTGATATTACATATTTTTAAAATTCTTCATATTTATTGACTATATGCCTCCTCATATAGTACAGAGTCCAACAACATCCATCCATCTTGTGATTCAGGTGCAGACCCAAACTCAAGGGCTCATGGATCTGTTTGTCTGTGCAGCTACTCTACTTGCACATGAGGTTAAGGTGATCCAGGTCTTGTGTTAAGCACTCTCCATCTCAGATGCGTATGACCTTTTCATCAAAGTCCACATGTCCTCCATGCAATGATACAATGAATGACAACTTACTGCATACATATACTGTGTCTTTGACAAATACTGTATCCCTGTGACCCATTGGCAATTCTGTAGACCAGTACATCTAGAAACTGAAGCCTTCCATCCCTTCCAAGTTCCGTTATGAATGTGATGCTGGGATGAGGGCAATTAAAGTGACACAGGAAATGGTTCACAGCATCAATACCATGTGGCCATACAATAAATGTATTGTCAACATACCTGCAAAAATCAACCTTCAAAAACAAGTTGGTTTTAAAACTACTGTCCTGAGTGGCCTGTCTTCAAAATATTCCCTGAATAAATTGGCAGCTATGAGGGATAATGGGCACCTTACAGCCACTTCATCTGTTTCTTCAAAATAATTATCATTGAATAAAAATTTGTTGACATCTGCACATGACGGCAGAGCTTTGTCATTTCCACGTCCAGTTTTTCAATAATTAACATCAAGGATTCACGATGAACCCAGGTAAAAGGAAACACTAGATCAAATCTCACAAGAAAATCTGAGCATCCAAGATTTACAGACTTCAAACTACTGGGCAAAAATCATAGAACTGGAAATGTGATGTTCACATTTTTTGACATGAGGGCTTAAAACAAATAATACATACTTAGTCCAGTTGTAAGTGGGTGAACCCAACTTACTCACAATGGAATGTAGTTGGGGGTCTTTTTTTATGAACGTTTGGCAATCCGTATTATCTCAGCAGAACCGCAGCATCAGGATGGAGTTTTTCAATCACATTGTCACATGACAAACTCTTGCTGAGAAGTGAATATCACTTTTCTGATTCAGTGATTTTTAACCAGTGGTTGATGACTTTGTGTCTTTGCCCTTCAGCTTTGCTTGTCAGCTTAGATGTAGCATCTCTCTGTGCCCCCGTTACACTTGAAGAATCCTTTATGTTAATTAACGCAAAACTGGACATGGAAATGAAGCTCTATCATCGTATGCTCATGTCAATCTCTGCTGGTGGGCTTAATAAATCAGGATCTTCTCTAATGGACTGGATTTCTGCCCTTTTGTCAGGGGAGACATTACTCAGCAAGGGTGCAGCCCAGTGCAAAACTTCATCCTGGTGTTGCTGTTCCACCAAAATTATACGGTTTATGAAATGAAATGTTCCTACATCCTCACTTAGTCAACAATTTATTTATGGAAGAATTTGGAGACAGGGGACTCAGAAGCACATTTTTAAAACCTACCTGTTTTTGCAGTTACATCAAAAATACATTTATGTGTAGGTTTAATTGCCTTCATCCCTGCAGCAAGTTCATGATAGAGCTTCTGTTTGTATACACACTGGTCTACAGAAAGGATGATGGGTCATGGTGTTTTTTAAAGATTGATACATATGGACTGGTATCTGCATGCAACAAGTGTCCATCCACTGTACCAATGCACTGGGATCATACAGATGTTGACGAAGAGGGCGTATGCCATCTCAGATGCACAGAGCTTGCAAGAGCTGGATCATTTTAAGCTCATGTTCAAACAGAATGGCTACACAGACAAACAGATCCATAGTGCCTTTGAGTTTGAATCTAGGCTAGAACCACAAGAATATGGATGTAGATCACTGCTCTTTTTACTGTATGCTGGGGGCATATCTTTTAAAATAGGAAGGATTTTAAAAAGATATAATATCAAAAGTGAATTTTACCCACCAGCTAAGATTAGAGTGCTCCTTGGCTTAGTTAAAGATGAGCTAACATTAAGGAAGGAAATCCTTTGCCAAGGTGGGAAGTTGTATATTTACCAGACAGTTTGCACCATTCAACAAAGGTGCACTGTGCACCATCGTCTCACACATTTGAAGCAGCATGAGTAATCTAAGGTGTAGAGGACTGTCTTACCAAGGGACACAGAATATCATATGGTTGCCCTTCCATCTCACTATTACAATTTTGTTGTAAAATGAAGCTATCAAAATTAGACTTGCTGAAAACAGCGTAAAAAGATTCATGGGTTTCCGTATCAGCAAGATTTGGAACCCTGTTTTATCTGACACTGAAAAATGTTTGTTAATTCAACCAGCAGAATATATTGATAGTAGTACTCAATAGCCAGTTGGTAGGACATGTTCTGAGCTATCAAGGTTGTTGGTTGTTTTTGGGGAAGGAGACCAGACAGCGAGGTCATCGGTCTCATCGGATTAAGGAAGGATGGGGAAGGAAGGCGGCCGTGCCCTTTGAAAGGAACCATCCTGGCATTTGCCTGGAGCGATTTAGGGAAATCACGGAAACCCTAAATCAGGATGGCCGGACGCAGAATTGAACCGTCATCCTCCCGAATGTGAGTCCAGTGTCTAAGAGTCATCAAGGGATCATAAATTTAGCATTGGAGGGCAGTGTGGAGGGTAAAAACCATAGAGGGAGACCAAGAGATGAATACACTAAGCAGATTCAGAAGGATGTAGGTTGCAGGAAGTACTGGGAGATGAAGAAGCTTGCACAGGATGGAGTAGCATGGAGAGCTGCATCAAACCAGTCTCAGGACTGAAGACCACAACAACAACTCAATAGCAATTTATCATTTTTTACAGCTTTAACTACTGGGGTGCTGTACATTCACTTGTGCTAGTCGGGGTCTGTGATGATTTGTGGCACACACATTGTAGGGTTTCCTCTCTACATAAAAGTGCCACTGTTCAAAGTACCAGTCAGTTTCAGCAACATTAGCATACTGTGTTCTCACCTGTAGATGGTGGCCAGGTCGACCAAGGAGATACTATGTTCAGATGATTGTTTCATTTGGCTACAGACCTGAGAAGAATATCACATACACACCCCGCGACATGAACTTGCCATCTACAAGTAATTAGGAGAAATGATATAGGCTCTAGTGTTACACATGAAAAGCAGGAAGTTCCGGTACACACAGCAAACATACATGTGGTTATCCTGAATCTGCCCTATTTAAATAACTATAGTTACAGGTTTTTATTAATGGTGTAATTGGTAAAATTAAATCTACCAGAGGAACAGTAATGAAAGTTTGATGAAACATTATCTGCTGACCATCTGGCGCTGCTACAGTTGTCATGTTGAGAGCCAATAGTGGTCAGTATTAACGATATAAAATAGTTTCTGTGAATCCATCAAAGAAAATATTAAGTGTACAATAAAAAGTCACCATCTCTACGATATAATGTTATTTTTTGAAAAACAAAGGAATGGCAATAATAATTTTAAAAGAATTATTTACTGTATCTGTGCTAGCAGCCTAAAATTATTTTAAAAAAATAAGTTCTACATTTGTCCCTGCTATAGCTGAGAGGTCAGTTTGTGTGAATCCAGTGCAGAGAACCCAGTTCAATTTCTGTTACTGTCACTGATTTTTACTTGGTGGGAGGACTGCAGTGAGGTCCACTCAGCCAACTCAGGTTTCACAACTGCCTAAGTATGAGGGTTGCCCAGAAAGTAATGCACCATTTTTTCTTCTTCAACAATTCTCTATTGGACATAATGAGAATTACAAACATGAAAGAATGGTGTTTTATCTTCACACCCTATTTTCCACATAATCTCCATCCTGTCCTATGGCCTTTCTCCAGCACAAAACAAGAGCATGTATGCCTTGTCAGGACCAGTCCTTGTCCTGGTGGCAGAGCCAGTGCTTCATAGTGTGAATCACCTTCTCTTCATCCTCAAAATGTCTTACATGAAGGGAATCCTGTAATCCCCCCAAACAAGTGGAAGTCCAAGGGAGCTAGGTCAGGGCTGTCAGGTGTGACAGCCGCACATGATCTCCCCAACCGCTGCAAATCGTGGAGCTCTGCCACATCACATTCCGATGACCTCACCCTCCATCCCCAGCAACTAACTGTACTTCTGTCAACAGCAGATGCTCCATACACTTTGCACAAGCATTTGTCAGTATTTCCTGTAGTTTCTTTTTCTGCAGTGAGAAATTCAGTGCTGGCACATTGCTTGTAATGTATATCATCTACAGACAGCATTTCCAAACTGTCCTGGAGATACGCTATCTGTCAGAAGTGACAGCAACTTGGTGTACTCTCTCAGGAGATTTCAAATAATACATACATAACGTTTCACATTTGTAGCATTGTTTTTCCTGAGAAAAAAAAATGTGATGCATTACATTCTGGACAACTCTTGTATTTCAATTTTCTACATTTACACTATGTCCTTTTCAATAAAAATTGATTGCATACAGAATGTGCAAACACTTTCACACATTTCATTCCAATAAATGGATCCTATTTCCAATTTTGAGGGGGCCATAGTGTGTAGCTCAAAAACCTGCAACTTAAATAGAATGCATAATCATCTCTTAGATGACAAAGACCGGCATCCAACTAGTAATATGGTTATAGATAAAGAAAACATAAATTTATTGGTTATAATTTTCTTTCTCTTTATACTGCTTTCAGATGTCTAGAGTGCCATTTTTTTAATATTTGAGGAAGTTTATTTTACTATAGTCACAACAGTAGCATAGAATTTCTTCTTTTGCAGTTCGCAGAGATATGCTACCACAGATTACTTACCTTTGTCTTCTGTTGTTTCAATGTGAGTTACATAATACAGAAGGATTGATTCAAAATTTACCTTTAATCATTGTGGTACAAAAGGTTGCTCTGTGTGAACAGTACCCATAATATAACCATAGTTCATTGGTCATACAGGCAGTAATAGAACTAGACTTGTCAAACCGCATTTGGTTTCTTCTACATTCTCTCACATATCATTTCAAAATGAATTTATGTTCTGTTATGGGATTTCAACTCAAAAATTTAAAAATTTTCCTCAAGAAAGAAATAAACACAATCTGGATTTTTTAATTTTTTTAATGGGTAATGGCAGAGTACACATTTTGGGCCTCATTAAAAACCATGGGGATGATGACTAAAAATTCCTTCAATGGTTCTTTAGGTTGAAAGACATTCAGTAATGAAATAGGTGCAACATGCTCTGTTGGTTTTCTAACACATACATAATTTATGAAAATATTCACAGGATTTTATAGTCACTCTTTTCTGGAAAATATACACACATAAAAAAGTCAACATAACTTAATTTTCTTCACAAAATGTAACAAGAAATGTCTGGATGAAACTAGAAGTTTTTCAATCAAGTTTCAGTATGTTCAGTAGTACTCAGCACTACTGTCTCTCTGCTGACTATACAAAGGTCCTTGCTGCTGTTTTGTTTGTGTACTTCTGTAATCTAATGGACCTGAAGGCACAGGCTGTATGGGAATTTCTTTCTGTCGATGCCTGTTATTTGGTCTTTCTGATGGCACTGTGAACTCTACCTTTCCACCAGGACCAGTACTTTGATCATGAGGCAAATAAATGTTTGTTCCACTTTCTAATCTTTCATTGGAATTGATACTGAATGGTGTTCTTGTTATGTACCTCTGTGAAGCAGAGGATGTCAGATAAGATACAGAACCACGGGGTCCAGATGGAAGCTGAGCCTGATACCTTTGCCCAGCTACCCTTTTATTTAATGTGCTGGGACCACTCTGAGTTTCCTCTTGCGTTGTTGGTACAAAGCCACTGGTTATACTTCTAGTTGGATGAAGAGTAGGATGTAAAGCATCATTGATGGTCACATCAATGTCGTGCTCATTTAGATCTGCCAAAACATTCTGTATCCTTGCATCTCTGTCTATTGGCTTGATAACTATTTTGGAAGGTATTCTAATACTTGGATTGCCTTTGGCCTGTTGTGATGATGAGGGCAATGGAGCATTATCAATACCTGTTAACCGTGGATTATTTGCACTGTTTTTGTTGCCTCCTACTGTCACTTCAGGTGCTGACAGATACTGACTAGAAGATGGTGCTCCACCAGCTGACTTTGGGGTTGTTTCTACATTATCTTGATATTTTGCTTCTGCATTTCTTGAGTTGGGTCCTATAAATGGAGCTTTTGTACGAAAATTGCTATAAGTTTGTCTTGAAGTTGCTCCACTTGGAGCTTCTTTATCAGTTTTATTGGATAATGTACCCGACCTTTCCGATTCACCAGTAGATGGATTTTTGTTGACCGTTGTTGGGTTTCCGGATGGTGGACTGATGTTTCGTGGAGGTGAAACTGGTTGGTCCTCAACATATGTCAGTTTTGGTTTTGGACGATAGCTACTGCTTGTCTGTTCACTTGATTCATCTTCATAATAATTCTTTCTTGCTGACTGATCTGGTAAGGTTGGGGAGATATTGTCTGGCTTCTGAGAAGCAGTGGCAGGAATCCTTCCTGGTTGGGCCTGTGGAGATCTCGGCAGTGAGCTAACAGGTGCACGGCTTGACTGTGGTGGAGGTCGTTTGTTGTACGCAGGCTGGCGTCCTGTGTATTCACCACTAGAGGAGGAACTATAGTTGGGTGGATTTGCATCCCTTGAAGGTTGCCTAGAACGAGTGTTATATGATGGAATAACTTCCTCCTCAGCTTCTTCATCATCATAATAGTCCTCATCTAGCAGATCTGCAGCATATCCTGACGGTGCACGGGGTGCCGCAGTTGAAGAAGTTTTTTTGTTTTCCTGTCTTCTGTAGCCCCCAGGGCCAGATGGAGGTGACTTAGCTTGTGTCCCACTGTATTCATCATACAGAAACTCTGGTTGCTGCTGCGATTGTGAATTTCTCTTGTGTGACATGTAATTCTGCCTACCTCCTGCACTAGGGCTAATATATGCAGGACGTGGTGCAGGAACAGGGTCTTCATCGATTAGATCTTCCTCACTATATTTGTATCTTGAAGCTTGGCTTCCACTTGATCGTTGCTGGGTTGCATATGGTCTCTGCGCTTGCTGTGGTGAATATGCATCTGGATAGGAAGCCTGAACACGCCTTCTCCCACCAGCACCTGAAGGTCGTACTGGCCTTCTAGGCAGTTCCTCATCTTCATAGTCTTCATCACTGATAGGAGAGTAGGGGGTTGCTGTTTCCACTTGGCCAACATACCGTCGTCTACCTCCAGGACCTCGTCTTCTGACATTTCTTCCACCACCAGAACTAGGTCGTCTCAATTCCCTTTCTGCAGTAGGAGGGTAGTAATCAGGATTTCTATTCCTGGAGCTCCCTGTAGAAGGTCGAGCTGGTGGAAGGTATTCTTCTTCTTCGTCATCATAGTAATCAGCATCATCTGGTTCTTTACTTGCAGGGGCAGCTTTTGGAGGAGGCTGCTGACTGGGTCTTGAGTAATCTTGATCCTCTGCTGATCCAGGTGTGCTTGACTGTGCACGAGGTTGAGTGTTGTAATCGTATTTATCCCTTTCGTTTTTGGGAACAGGTCTTCTTATCTTTGGAGGTACACGTGGTCTATCGTACACAGAGGAGGAAGGTCGTGACTTTGGTTCAACTTTTCTTTCATCTGCTATAGCAGGCTCTAAATCATCAGTGCGGGATGGTCTCCGCTCTGGTTCATCAGATGGTAGTGGTCTTCTTGGCCGGTTACGGTTGTGACGTCCGGGTCCACTTGGTGCTAAGTCTTTACCAGTGACAGGCAACTGAAACAAAATTTTAAAAATGGTTAATAGATTGTAGCTTTACAGGTAATACTCTTTTGTTTTAGTGTGTGTTATAAGTACCACAGGTAATCGGAGCTTATGTCTCCTTTTCTCCTGTCAATTATGGAAATATTGATGTCCAAAACTGTTGCACCTAACACAAAAATCATCTTTAAATGGCACCACCCACCTGTCACAACAAAAGCCACCAACAGAGCATTAATCTCTACACAAATCAAGAATCACAGGAATAGCGTACTTAATGCCAGTGATTGTGCATAACCAAGCAACAGGAAAGAAAGTTAAATCATGAGCATGGTGACTAACTTGAACCAATAAGTGGTACTCGTATTTCACACAGAATTTCATTAAATGAAGAAAGAGGCTATTAAAGTTCATGGAAAACTGTGGATAAGAAGGAAGGCAATGGTTTAATGACATGGATAGATATAATTTTCAGAACATGTGCAAACTTTTTTAGCTATTCATGGGGGATAAAATTAATATTTCATTATCACTAAAGTTAATTACTGAGAACTTTTATTATGCTTCTGTGAGGTAGAATGGGTTCAGATTTTGTACTAATGCATGAGATTGCAGTGCATGTGTTCCTTTCTTGAAAGTAAGATTCTCAAAACTGTACAGCTGAATCTGATGGAAAATATAACTTAAGTAAAAAAGGAGAGGATGGTAAGGGGAGGGGGGGGGGGGGGGGGCAAGCAAAATTCCATCATTATTCAGAAAAGCCAGTTTCAGTCTTTCAATGAGACATTAATTCACCTCAATGAAAGATATTCAATATTCCTATCAAATGATACTTCAAATTATTACAAAACGTCTATGATTGTTATGTCAAATATATTTGGCATCAGAGTCAAATCTATTTCTGTGTCAAGCACAAGCTTTAGATTTTTCTCATAGCATAGTTGTAGCACTTTGTGAAACCAGCAGAATCATGTCCAAAGTCATGGATATAAATTGTTGTTGTTGTATAAGATAAGTCTTTCAGTGGCTAAAGAAACATAGCAAATCTAAATCCTAACTAAAATATGTAAAAGCCACCAATATAAAATGTTTTATGTTTTATGTTTTTCTTCGTTGCAGAATTGTAAAGGGTGCGATTAATAAGGTCAAATAATAAAATGTCTTAAACAGCTAGGTATCAATAATGAAAGAATGTTCTCTTCAGATTAAAACTTAAGCACTTGACTTTCTTGGACAATATCATATTAAAGTACCTGTGTTACTCTGAATACAATGCGAACTTCCTTTAGAAATGCACGCATGGCCAAAGGAAGTTTCCATCATATTCAGAATAACACAGGCACTGCAATATCGAATTTGTTTGCCAACACCAGGTAAGCAACTTTTAAGTAAAATGTCTCACGTTATGGGAATATATGTAATGGATGTAAGAGTACAGGTTGTAGGTGCATGCTTGACAACACATGGAGGTTTGGGCCTGGCTATAAGTCATGCATGGATAGCCAAATGGTAAGGCACGAACTCTACAGTATATGGGAATGACAAAATATAACAAGCTAATGGGCAAAAATATATTTAATATGATGCCAGAGAGTCTAAAAATAAGGCTACAGCAGATTCTGTGGAAGAAATGCTACTATTCAGTAGAAGAATTCATAGAGGATGACATGATAATTTGAGCAAGGGGTAATTAATTATTATCTTTTATTGTATGTGTAACAAAATTGTATTATTATTATACCATTTGTTAAAATCAGTTGTTGTAATTAATAGTTGTTTTATTGTATGTGTATTTTCATATTGTATTATTGTTATGGTACCATTTGTTAAAATCAGGTGTTGTATGTATATGATAAAACGTTACCAAAATTTTGATGCGTCTCCTGTACCTGAATCAAATGATTTAGATTATGTACGTTATGAGACTAATAAACCACAATTCCTCATGATAACCAGGAAATCCGGGTTCGAGTCCTGGCCCAGCCCTAATTTTCACTGTGATCATTGCATCCTACAGCTGATGGCTATCCATATTCACAATTGCGGAGATATGTAATGTATTTAATAATGGCTGTAGTCACTGCAGCACCTATGCCTCTGGTCACGGATGAATGTCCAATGGAACTTTGCATCATATTCAGAATAACACAGGCAATGCTACATCGTATTTGTCCACGGACACCAGGCAAGTGACTTTCCAGTAAAGGAACTCACCTGTACAGGTATATACATAATGGATGTATGAGTACACATTGTAGATGCATGGTTGCAACATATGACAGTTTGGATCTGGCTGAGAATCATGCATGGATAGCCAAATGTAAGAAGACTGCTCATGATAAGCAGGAAGGTTAAAGTCTTGCAATTATGAATATGTGCAATGTGTTTCACGGGCAATATTCTTACTGGCTGATCTATCAAGTGAGACTCATGACATGACTCAAAAAGCCAAATGCACTCTTTCCATTTTTCTAAAGTAGGTTAGTTGTTATAAGCATCATACATGGAAGTTCTAGGCTCTGTGTTCACATCCTAGCTCTGTAGGTCTGCAGCACTTATCAGAACATCTTATTTCAGTGTAGACAGAGGGTAATTTAGTTTATTTTACTGTTCCGTGAATAAAATTAGTGAGATCTTACTTCGATGTGGGATGTCGGCAATAGAATAGTAAACAATGACTCAATAAGGAGATTTAAGTTTAAATTACTAGGAGGGCTTTCAAAGAAAGGCTCCCAAAATGGCACTGTGGATGAGTAGTTTAGAACCACCTGGAAAAATATTCTCACAGTGCTTTGAAACTAGCATATCAATAACACAATGAGGTTAAATTCAATCCAAACTCAGAAGAGAGGCTGGTCAATATATGAAAGCAAAGAATCACATGCAAATGTGAAAGAATGTTATATAATTCAGAGAACTAGACAAAATGAAAACATGAAGATACATGACAAACAGTACTTTAGGTTGTTCACTGTCTACTCAGACAATATGCATAATGGACAAAAAGTAAAGTTTGAGATTAAAGTGAAACTAATCTGGAAAATATTTAAACAAGAACACAAATGAAAACATTTACACAAATGTAGGGCTCTTGGCTGTGATTCATATTTTAGTGAATTAAATATTCCACCTAAAAATTTGAGGAAATCTTAACAGCAAGAGCAGCATAACATTAGCAAAGCAATGAAACATGAAAGTGCACAACCAACCAACTGTACTGTAATAATCTAATCACTGAAAAATAGTAATTATTGTGATTATCGAAGTGCATTAATATTTAGTAGGTTTGTTTTCTCCTGATACATAGCCTCTATTCATTAATAATAGCAATGTCTCCTTTGAAAGTGTCAGAGTGGTTTTTAGGAAAGAACAAATAGTACATATTTTTGGAGAAAAGAATTACATTTAACAATATTAGTGCATACAGGTAATAGTTTATTAGAACTGTAGGTAAAAGAAAATTTCATGGCTTTCATATTCAAGAAAATCCAAAATGGGTAACTAGCATCACATTTTTAAATTATAGACTGTCAAACAAGAGTTATACAATAAAATGCCTTTGTAACAATAGTAGTGCTGCAACAGTTACGGCTGTGCACTATCTGATCAAAAGTATCCAGACACCTATTAGTAAACATTAATATGGAGAGTGTTCATGTTCTGCCTTGATGACACCTTGATCTCTGATGAGGACACTTTCAATAAGGTGTCTGAATGTCTGTCAAGAAATGGAAAGCAGTTCTTCCTCAGCATCCAAAACCAGACAAGGTAGTGGTGTTGAACACTGGAGTCTGAAGCAAAATTAATGTTCTGACTCATTCCAAAGGTTCAGTTCAGGTCAAGATCTGGTCATTCCACTTCCTGAATGTTTTTGTCCACAAAGCATTGTCTCACAATGCTACTTTGACAGGGCTCATTGCCTTGTTGATGCATATAATCATCTTCTCCTAATTTTTCCTTGACTGTATGCAGTACACAATACGTTCATATACTTCTACATTTAGTGTTCTCTTGAGTGCAATAAAGGGACCACAATGACAAACACCCCCAAATCATAACACCATCATCTCTGTACATCAATGGTGGCACTGCACATGAAGGCAAGTAAAGTTCTCCAGGAATTTGTCACACTCAAATCCTTCTGTTAGGTTGCCACTGAGTCTAGCATGATTCAGCACCACAAACCAGTTGTTCAGTCAGATACTGTCCAGTGGTATCAATATTTACACCACTCCAAGCATTTCTTAGCACTGACTACAGAATCGTGTGGCTTGTTACGAGCTGCTCAAGCATATTTAAGAAACAGGAAATGTTCAGCCACATGTGAAACGTCAACCGCGACCAGCAACAAATGATGATGCCCAAGTAGGTGTTTTAGCTGCTGTCGCGGCTAATTTACACATCAGTAGCAGACAAATTGCATGAGCATCAGGAATCTCAAAAATTATGGTGTTGAGAATGCTACATCAGCATCGATTGCACCTGTACCATATTTCTATGCACCAGGAATTGCATGGCTACTACTTTGAACATCGTGTACAGTTCTGCCACTGGACACAAGAGAAATTACGGGATGATGACACGCATTCTATATAGCAACGAAGCGTCATTCACCAACAGCAGTAATGTAAATTGGCATAATATGCACCATTGGGCAACAGAAAATCCACAATGGCTGTGACAAGTGACCTTGGTGGGTTAATGTATGGTGCAGCATTATGAGAGGAAGGATTATTGGCCTCCATTTTATCGGTGGCAATCTAAATGGTGCAATGTATGTTGATTTCCTACATAATGTTCTACCGATGTTGCTACAAGATGTTTCACTGCATGACAGAACGACAATGTACTTCAAACATGATGGACGTCCAGCACATAGCTAGTGTGCAGTTGAAGTGGTACTAATAGCATATTTCATGACAAGTGGCCCACATATTCACCGGATCTGACGTCCCTGGATTTCTTTCTGTGGGGAAAGTTGAAGAATATTTGCTATCGTGATCCATCGACAATGCCTGACAACATGCGTTAGCACATTGTCAATGCATGTGCGAACATTACGGAAGGTGAACTACTCGCTGTTGAGAGGAATGTTGTTACATGTATTGCCAAATGCATTAAAGTTGACGGATATAATTTTGAGCATTTATTGCATTAATGTGGTATTTACAGGTAATCATGCTGTAGCAGCATGTGTTATCAGAAATGGTAAGTTCTCAAAGGTACATGTATCACATTGGAACAACCAAAATAAAATGTTCAAACGTACCTACGTTCTGTATTTTAATTTTTAAAACCTACCTGTTACCAACTGTTCATTTAAAATTGTGAGCCATATGTTTATGACTATTAAAGCACCATCTATCACAAGGCGAAAAACGTGGTCCAACTAAAACATTCGTAATTCTTTATGTACTACACGAATATGTAATAAAAAATGGGGGTTCCTATTTAAAAAAACGCAGTTGATATCCATTTGACCTATGGCAGCGCCATCTAGTCAGCCAACCATAGTGCCATCTGGTTTCCCCCTTCAAGTCAGAAAAGTTTCGTTATCTGTAGTTTTTTCGTTTGACACATATTTCATGAGATATTTGGCCTGGTCACGATCAATGGACCACCCTGCATAGAGTGATAAACAGCAAGCTTACTTGGGAGCTCTTTCCAAAGAATGGCTGGTGTGATTGGTGTATAGCAAATGGAGTGACCGCGACTTCCTCTTAGGTGTAATTTATATAGTTATAGCTCTTATGCCTTTCTCTACCATGCATTAATTTTACTTACAGTAGTTCTGCCGGAGCCTGTTGACAGAATCTAGAACTTGTCACACCTCTATGGACTACTGCCAATATAGGCTACTCCATTTGTTATGTGTGACACCACAATTGACAGGACATATTCAGTGAACAGTTGCACAATGGCTTGTTCAATTTTGTTGCAGTGCTCAGTGGTGGTAATGTGTTGTGATGGCACACAGATTGTTTTAAATGTAATGGATTGTTGAGACAGAGAAACACAAACACTGAAACCACAGCAGCCTTAACCTTATTTCACATAGATTGGCATAAATAAGTTCTTTATCTGAAGGAAAAATTGTGTGTATATATGTGTTTTCACATAACCTGCTGTGTTTACACAACAGCAAGTGATGAGTCCGAAGTGCAAATGGCGCACATTGGCAGCAGTGAAGAACGCTCCACTTTGATCACTCAGCAGAATGAACAAAGAAAAGTTTACAAGCACCAAACTTGAGGTGACTGCACTTGTGTCACCAGAGTAAGCTTCAGTGCCATTGTCTATGGGAGGAAGATGCAGACCCTGAAATGGTGGATTCTGCCTCCATTCGACGTGCTGCACAGTTTTCAAATAATCTCACCATGTCCATCAATTTCTGGGTGAGCACAAAGGAAAGATGTAAAATTTGTGGTTGTAACACATAGGAAAACAGCTTGATTACCTCACACCCAGATACTAGTTTCAATGTTTTGACAAGATTTTACTTGCTGTTACATATCTGTGATTTTTTAAGAACTGAAAAAACTCATTACCACAAATTATGGTATAAATACTGTATTGTACATTTAATTTCCTTCACTTATACAGATTATATATAATGTACTGTAGAGGATTACGATTTGTAATCATATATGTCAATTACATATGCTTTTGCTCATATTTTGGACATTTTAACATTTTTCTTGATTCTGCATTTTTCTCAGTTTTGCATTTTTTAAGTCTGGACCACACAAAAACATAAAATAGGGGTTTCACTGTGCACCTTATGGAGTAACTGTTAAATTTTAAAGATGCTATGCCAAACAATTTGCTACCCTTGTAGCATTACTGTATTATCAGCTGCTAAAATGACAGATAACTACTATTTTCATGAAGTTTCACTGAAGAGATGCTAAACACTATAATCCACTATCACTGAATTGTGAACTGTGGTTTATTGGTCTCATGACATACATAATCTAAATCATTTGATTCAGGTACAGGAGACACATCAAAATTGTGGAAAAATTTCCCTTTAACCAAATATTAACAGACAGTATCATAATGAAAATGCAATTTTGTTATATATACATACATACATACATACATACATACAATAAAAAAGGATTCTAACAATTAAACCTTGCTAAAATTATCATTTCATTCTCTATGAATTCTTCTACTGAATAGCAGCAATTCTCAGACAGAATCTGCTGTAGCCTTGTTTCTACAATCTCTCATGTTGTATGTGCGATTCTCCTCAAATCATCATTTTTATCTGCTGTGTAGGGAGACTATAATTTCGTAACCATACATGGCGAGAACAGTAAGGATTTGCTGTTTCTGAAATAATGGGCGGCAAGATTCTGTTCCTGTGGTGTATACATATATCTGATAATTTGCTTCTGCAATTTAGTATTTGTGATACACTATTTGAACTTCTCTAGAAAATTACACCATGCCTAATAAAGGATTCAAAATAACTATGATATGCTGTTTTCTGTGTACTCATGTCAGTAAAATTTGCTTGTATTTGCACTGCAAATGCAAATCTGCTTAGTTTATTTGGTAGGAAGCCATAAGTGTATTCCAGCTGAAGTTCTTGTCCAAATGTAATCCTTGGAATTTGATTGTGTCAACTTCTTTCACAAGATGATTGCTATGTATTATTTTAAGTTCCACAAATTTCAAATGCTTGGTTTTGAAATGTACCATATGACTTTTTGCAAGTTCAGTTTCAACACATGTAACTGGAACCAGTGTGTGCGCTCACAATGGAGTACACTTTTTTTTCTGCACTGTAATTTTCAATTAAAATGGAAGTATTGTCTACAAAAACAACTAATGGAGAATTTATATTTATGGGTGAGTCATTCACATAGAGTAGGAATAGGCGTGGCCCCAAATGGGAGTCTTGAGGCACACCTAGTGAGCTGTACTCCATTTAGAACAATAATTCACTGCATTTGAAGTGATAGTTATGCTTTATTTTCTGTTCTGCAAGTATGATGTGAGCCATTTCAGACCATTACCCTTAATCCCACATTTGTCTAGTTTGTAGATAAGCAAGGCATGATTCACAGAGTCAAATGCTTTTGTAAGATGACAGAAGATACTTAAAACTTCACTCCACTGATCCAGTGACTTGCATATCTTTTCAGTACAGTTATTCACTGCATCTAGAGTATTTTTCCTGGTTGGAATCCAAACTGGTTACTTACAATAATATCATTTTCACAATACAATATTTGATATGGATGCAGCTACTTTCTCTAACACTTTTAACAAGCTCGAAAGAATAGAAGTAAGGTAATAGTTCCGCATGTCTTCCCTTGACCCTTTCTTGAACAGAGGTCTGTCTTTGGCTATTTAAGCACATTGGGAAAGCACTCTTGTTCAAAAGGCTAGTTGATTATTTTAGTTAGTGGAGTGCTATTATGTCATATACTGCTTTAATTACTTTAGTGGGTCACTGCACCCAGCAGAGCTATTTTTTAATGGTAATACAATATTTTGCTGTCCTTTATTGTGAGTTTTTTTTTTAATTAGTGGGATACTCAGCTTCTTGGTCGAGTCCAAAATGGTTTACTTTGCTCTGATACTTTGCTACATTAACATCTGACTGTAACACATTTATCAAGAAATCACTTAAACAGTAATATTTGAGCTGGGTTTACAATAAGGCTACCAACTATTTTCATCCTAGACATTTCATTACTATTAACTCTAATCCCTAACTCTGATTTTACAACAGACCACACTGCCTTTGTCTTACTTTTATGTTGTGATATGAACATATTCTTTTCCATTTGTTTGGCCGCCTTCGCAATTTTGTTTAAAAATATAGCTTTATAATGTCTAACATACTCAGTAAAATGTTTGTTTTTATTATATTTCTGTTCATTGCCTCTTTGTGGTATTAGAAATTTTTTTACAGCCTGAGTTATCCATTTGAGTTTACTAGTCATTTTGTTACATGTGGTTGTAGTGGAAACATTTCATTAAACATTTCAAGAAATTTGTCAAAGTTACAACTAGATACCTGAAATACAGCTGTCATAAGGCCATTCATCTTGTCTTAACTTATTACTAAATAAAGCTGAATGTTTTTCACTGAAGTTCCTTTCATATGGCTTTTGTTACATAAGATTTATTTGCTAATTTTAGTTGATTCAATGAATAATCAGAGTGGTCAGAGATTCCTAAATCTAAGCAAAATTTATAAAAATCTTCAAACACAATTTGTGAAAACATATGAAGCCAGGTTTCCCTACATGCTAACTACAGTAGATTCCATGACTATGCATTTACTCTAATGGTTAGCATGACGTTTACATTGAAGCCAAAGTTTTTATTAAATCAGTGAATTTGGACACGTCATTGCTTTCAACAATGATACTACCATTGAAGTCAGCAGCTATTGCAATCTTTTTCCTTTTTTCTTTCTTAAGATTTTCAACCAGGCACTGAAATTTCTGCAGAGGAGCTTCAATTGTAGCGTTTCTGGTTATCTATAAATAGAAACTAACATTAACCAACTTTGACTCCATAAGGAATCATTGTGAACAGTGACCATAGATTAATCAAGGAAGGATAGGACTATAGCAGTCAGTCACAATCCAACTAGTTGCTTATTATTCTTTCACATCCCGATTTCTGTTTGCTATCAGTTGGTCTGCCTACACACCAGTAAAATATTCTGCTGTGAATTTGTTGGATGGTAACTCAGTCAAATGCTCTGAAGATGGATATTTATAGCTCAAACTATTCTATGCAAGAATAATAGAAAACCAGTGAGACTGCAACTAATTCCTGTGTTCCTACCCTAACTTTAGAAACTTCTGTGAGACTTCCTCAACTTGATACAACAGCTATGAAATATACCCTTTTAGTGGCCAAGACCACCACTTCAAAGTGCAGCGTAGTGCTGTATGGTGTCACAAGAGTGTATTTACATTGTGCTCTCAAACATTTTCATGTCAGTCACCAGAGATGCTGTTTTTGCAATGACGTTGTACTTATTCTTTGGATGAATGTTGTACCTTCCTTGTGAAAAATAGTTGCTTAGTCACAGCCTTGAGTCTAGTTAATGGTCTTAGGGATAGTACTACAATAAGGTGGAATGTCTCAAAGTTTTATCCTCTGTTTACAACTTCTTCCTTTCTGTATATAGCTTAATAAAGCTGAGAATTGTTCTTGTACAAAAATGTTGCATTTCATAAGCCAGATGCCTTGTGTACAACACACGTGGTAATTGATCTGACAGCTTCTGATTCACAGCTAATCTGACATGATTTTAACACACAACAGTACTGGAAGGATACAATTGAAACATGATATAATCATCAGCTAAGCCTGCACCTTCAGTCTCTTGGCTCACTGTGCACTCACCACCCTTCTGGCTGCATAATCCAGTTTTGTGGTTTGCACAAGTGGAAGCCAGGTTTACCTACATGCTAACTACAGTAGATTCCATGAAATTTGCTATTTTAGTCAGACAGCCATAAATATGCCATGGAGTTTGAATACATGATCACTGCTTCATCTGTGATGGGAGAAATTGAAGATGGAACTAAGCAGTAGGGTGTTTGTGTCTCATTAACAATAGGAGACCACTGCATTATTTGAGACACTTATGGAGTAAGAACATTGTGGATCAGTCATATGCCATCTCAAGTGAAGGCTACTATAGCATCTCAAACTGATGTGACCTTGGATGCAGTGCC
This sequence comes from Schistocerca piceifrons, assembly GCF_021461385.2. NCBI lineage: Eukaryota > Metazoa > Arthropoda > Insecta > Orthoptera > Acrididae > Schistocerca > Schistocerca piceifrons. The sequence continues at coordinate 807,804,683 of NC_060149.1, forward strand.
TGAATTGGCTGATAATATATTTTACAGAATAATGGTTATGTTGATAAGTGCAATGATAGTGTCATGCAACACCTTGTCAATACCCATTGTTACATACTGATTTCGATGTTTTGGTGGCCAAGGTTGATCTGCTGACTTAACAGATTGGTTAACTGTTGACTCATTGAGATTGCAGCATCGACAGAGGCCATTATCATGAGGACTAGAGGATCTGGTCATCAACTACCCTCTCAACATCTGGGAAACGTCAACCCTCCGTTCACTGGTAAAATTTCTACCAACCACCCAAATGCCAGTGGCAGTCAGACACAGGCATGTCAGCTGATTGCCAGGTTACGTCACAGTGCCTGTTCATAAGTGACTGCAAGTCCGGACAAAAATATTTAGTCAACACTGGGTCACAGCTATGCATATTTCTGCATAATCAGTTAAACAGCAAGTGACTTCCAACCACATTCTGCGTGACCATAGCAAATAATTCTACTACACCAATGTACATTACACAATGGATCCAGCTGGATCTCTGATTGCAGCATGACCTGACATGGGAACTTAACTTGCAGAGGTGTCAGAACTCATCACAGGGTTAGTCTTTTTAGCTCATTATCAACTGTTGCCAGACTTTGTGAACACTCTGCTAGTTGATGGTGTCACCAGCTTAACAACCTTGGGATTCTGATGAAATGCGCAGAAAAATAGCCTTATTTAATACCTTTGATCCAAATTCTGCTCCTTATCCTGACGCTGAATAAGTGTTTAAGAAGACCAAACAGTGAAGATATCAGTCTTATTTTTACACTCCAAGACTGAAGCAGTGTACACAGTCTGTCTGTGTACAGAGTAAATCCTGGATGCAAGTGTGACAAAGAATGTAGTCTGTGTGTCTGAGCTGAAACATGTGCACCAGCATGGTATTCGCCTAGTAAGATGTGGGAAACTGCCAAAAAACCACATCCATACTGGACAAACCAACCCCTCACCATTGTGCCAAGTGGTTTCAATATGGCAGCCCATCATACTTCCCTGGCCCAGAAGCAGTCACACAGCTAACAAGGTGGTTTCTGCTCCCTAGCTGCAGTACTGTGAAAACTCTGAAAATCCCTTCCTCATCTATGCTACACAAGGAACTCAAGTTTTTATCAATAACTGAAATGGAAATGTCGTGTGGCTACGGCCTCCCGTCGGGTAGACAGTTCACCTGGTGCAGGTCTTTCGATTTGACGCCACTTCGGCGACCTGCACGTCGAATCAATAACTGAAAATTTTCTAAAGCAAGTTATGCAAAATGCTAGTAAAAACACTCTAAACAATGAATAACTCACTTTGTTACATTGCATGTTGTTGGAAAATAAAGTATGCATCACTAACAAATACTACAACAACTTCTGACAGAAAACTAGAGAATTAATAGTCTTAGTTGGCTTGTTATTGCGCTCTGACAATGGCAAAAAAATTGTGATCTCTCTCTCTCTCTCTCTCTCTCTCTCTCTCTCTCTCTCTCTCTCTCTCTCTCTCTCTCTCCCCCCCCCTCATTTCTCCCTCCCCCCCTCTCCACCATCTCCCAGCCACCGTCATTCCTCATCCTTTCTGCAGAAGCCCACCACTCAAACATCCATTCATCTGTCAGAACAAAACATTAATATAGTAACAGTCAGATTTATTACACCTACTAGAGCACTATAATGTAGTTTCCCTTTAGAATACTGTTTCAGAATTGGTAGCTACAGCTGCAGTAAATATTAATGATCTAGAAATAAAACTAGCACATACATTAAATATTAGTAACATCATCAAATACAATAGTTTAGAAAATTTAGGTAATCATGAAATTAAATCTATCCAAAGGATCACAAACAGAAAACAAAACAAAATAATGGAACTGACAATCAACACAGAAATTATTAATTATGATCCGTATACAGGTGAACACACAAAGGGAAGTACAACATCAAAGAGGAAGTGAGGGAAGTACAAATGGCAAACTGAAGATGGGTTTCTGAACAGACATTTTTATTTCATACACTTGTGTGATTTGGGAAATACCTACATTCACGTATTCATCTGTATTCATCTGTGTGTGAGAGATACTGCCTTCCCTTCTATTTATTAATGTGACACTTCCTTCACATAAACAAAAGCAGGATAGAAGATGCAGCTATTTTCTTTTGGATTTAGTAAATATATTAAGTGATGGATCATAAAAGTGAATTTCCAGCACCTGAACCTTATACACCTTAGTTTCTCTTTTTAATGTACATTAAGAGTCAATGTAAGTAGAAGGATTTTCCTTACCTGGGTGTTGTGTCCACTTCATCACACAGAGGAAAATAGATGAATAAAGTTAGTACCTATTCATAGAGCTATAAACATATTCATCCTTAAAACATAACTTCATAACACTTGAAATGTGAACTATTTGCATTTAGTATGTTGTACTTGGCATAAAACATAAGAAAAGCTATTGGTATCAGAAAAATGAAACATTTTCATTAAGAGAACATCTGAAAACATCTTTCCTGTGCATCATTTTTAACTTTCCATTAGATCCACATTATCCTACATTTTTATCCATGATATTACATAAAACAGTTACCTCATCATCATAGTAATCAGCATCATCATACTCTTCATCATCATAGTAGTACTCATAAACAGGGCGCCTCCTACGGTAAGGTCGCCTCCTGCCACCTCCCTGAGGCCTACGAGCAGGTGGAGGTGGAGGTGGTGGGGGTGGAGGTGGAGCCTGAGTGGTAGTGGTTGTAGTAGTTGTGGATGATGTTGTAGCCTTGTACAGAGCCTCATTTCTGTGAAAACAAATAATGAACTTCAAAATGTGCACAGATTATCACACAAGTTACAATTTGTATTCAGACCACATCATATCCTTCAACAGTGTGTATCATTTTTTAGTCTGTGTTTCAATATTTTGTAGTAGCACATAACTGACTGGAGGAAAAGTGTATTCATATCATTAAATATGTTACTAAATGTGAATATGTAAGTAACTAATTATTAGTGAAATAACCAATCTGTACACAGACATTCTTAAGACAAGGCTGTCGTACTATATTATACATATATAAGGTGTAACTAAATTTCCTTTACAGATTTTCAGGATGGTTTCCTTACACCAAACAGGAGAAAATGTCCAGTAAACATGGGCTCTGAAATGCATATCTTAAGAGGTGTGAGCAGTTGTTTAATAGTAGCACAGAATATTTATATGGACTGTCAAAAAGTTATATAGGTGAACAAGAAGAAAATTGGTATTTGCTGTCAAAAAATTATATATGTGAATAAGAAAAAGTTTATTTTCATTGTGAAAACATAAATATGACTGCAGTGGTGTGAGTCAGTTCGGGGCAGTATTTGGTCAGCAATACTCATTGAGTTTTATGCTGTGTTAAGATAGCCCAGATTGGACTAAAATTCATCTGTGAATTGGAGATGGTGACTGAATAGATGTGCAATTATCTCTCATACCTGGAAAGAATAAATGAAAAGTTATGGGAAATAGGAGTCAAGTTATTTCTTTGAATAAATGACCATGGACCTGTTTATTCAGTGACCAAGTTAAGTATACATTCAATTATTGTTCTAACTATAAGTTTCATTGCTTGCATGTGGCAATAAACACACATTAAAGATGTTTTGCATCACCCCGGTTCCAGAACTCCTGAAAATATACATTGACTGTGGATATTGTATCACAGACACAGTCCCTTTGACTGTTCAGAGATGTCATTAAAACCCGCACAAAGATGTATGCAACCATGCATGAGCAGCACCTATTAGACAGTGTGGGTCCAACAGTTTATCAGTTCCAGTTATTCCACCTGGAAGGAGGTACACGGCCCATGTTCAGCCGTGCCTCGATGGTCAATACCGCAGTTTGATCACATCTGCATTGTTACTGTGTGCCACAAAGGGCTCTCAACAAGGAAAGTGTCCAGGCATCTCAGAGTGAACCAAAGCGATGTTTGGACATGGAGCAGATACAGAGAGACAGGAACTGTTGATGACATGCCTCGCTCAGGCTGCCCAAGGGTCACTACTGGAGTGGATGACCACTACCTTCAGATTATGGCTCAGAGGAATCCTGACAGCAACACCATGTTGAATAATGCTTTTTGTCCAGGCACAGGACGTCATGTTACGATTCAACCTGTGTGCAATAGGCTGCATAATACACAACTTCATGCCCGACGTCCATGGCAAGGTCCCTCTTTGCAACCATGACACCATGCAGCACAGTACAGATGGGCCTAACATGCCGAATGGACTGCTCAGGATTGACATCACATTCTCTTCACCGATGAGTGTCGCATATGCCTTCAACCAGACCATCGTCGGAGACGTGTTTGGAGGCAACATTGTCAGGCTTAAAGCCTTAGACACACTGTCCAGCAAGTGCAGCAAGGTGGAGGTTCCCTGCTCTTTTGGGGTGGCATTATGTGGAGCTGATGTATGCCACTGGTGGTCATGGAAGGCACTGTGACGCTGTACGATACGTGAATCCCATCCTCTGACCAATAGTGCAACCATATCAGCAGCATATTGGCGAAGCATTCATCTTCGTGGATGACAATTCGCACCCCCAACGTGCACATCTTGTGAATGACTTCCTTCTGGAAAATGAAATCACTTGACTGGAGTGGTCAGCATGTTCGCCAGACATGAATCCTATCAAACATACCTGGGATAGATTGTAAAGGGCTGTTTATGGATGATGTGACCCACCAAAGACTCTGAGGGATGCCGAATCGCCATTGAGGAGTGGGACAATCTGGAACAACAGTGCCTTGATGAACTTGTGGATAGTATGCCATGACAAATACAGGCTTGCATCAACATAAGAGGAAATGCTACTGGATATTAGAGGTAACTGACGGTACAGCAATCTGGACTACCACCTCTGAAGGTCTCGCTGTATGGTGGTACAACATGCAATGTGTGGTTTTCATGAGCAATAAAAAGGGCAGAAATGATGTTTATGTTGACCTCTATTTCAATTTTCTGTACATTTTACAGAACTCTCGGAACTGAGGTGGTGCAAAACTTTTTTTGATGTGTGTATTTGGGGTTGACTTGCCAAGAAAATTGCCCACTGAATTACTTCTGTGATAATATTCAGGCCCAATATTTGGTATTGTAATGATGAAACAATGGAATTTTTGTTGGACTGCTATTAACCCTTGGTCACTCGCGTGGAATACCAATGTACTTCATTGTCGTTCTAAACATTATTTTCTTATTGTTGGGAAGAATGGCGGGACTGAAATTCTCAGGGTTTGGCGTTCTTGTTCTGGCTTGTACCTACAGTAAGTGGCATCTGCCGTCCTGCACGGATCTTCTCGTAGGAAAGTGTTGATTGTTCCCTGTCGTGTTGGTGCACATGTGTACTCCACGCAAGTATCGAAGTACCAGCACATATTTTATATGGTAAGGAAAAATTTTAATTTTCATTACATTTGAAATATGTTTGATTTGCTACTGTAGCTTTAATTTATCATTATTATTTAGGTATAATGGAACATCATACTTCTGAAGAAAGGATATGGATGCAACGGCTAGAGGAAGAACTGCAGAGTGATGAGCCTTCCAATTATGATTCTGATCTGTGTGAAGGACATACAAGCGAGGATGATCAACCAGATGAGCAAACTGGAAAAAATGTCATGGAAGAATCAAAAGAAGACAATGTCGACATGGAAGAGAGCTTCAATAAGGCAAGTGAAGAAAAATCAGAATAAGATAATGTTGACAAGGAAGAGAACTTCAAAAAAGCCAAGTGAAGAAGCTGATTTTTATTTTGGAAAAGATAAAACAAAATAGAATAAATTACCACCTCATCCTAATGTTAAGACAAAGTCCAGCAATATCGTTCTTCATGTTCCTGGTCCAAAAGGAGAGGCAAAAAATGCAAAATCTGAAATCGATTGCATTAACTTCATTATTGATGACAGAATAATAGATTTGATCATGAAAAGTACCAGTATTTATATAGAAACAATCAGGCATTAATTTTCTAGAGAACGAGATGCAAAATTTACAGATCAATGTGAAATGTGTGCCCCTCTTTGTATACTTATTTTCACTGGTATGCGAAAGACTTCCAAGTCGAATACTTGAAAATATGGGACAATGAGAAAGGCAGTGCTATTGAAAGAGTCTATTTGACAATGTCGAGGAGTAGATTGCATTTCTTGCTTCGTTGCCCCAGATTTGATGACTTAAGCACCAGAAATGAGAGAAAAAAGTTCAACAAATTGACACCAATACAAGAACTTATGGATTTGGTGTTAGAAAACTTTCAGAAGTACTATACTCCTGGGGAGTACCTCACAACTGATGAGCAGCTGGTTGGTTTCCATGGAAGACGTCCATTCAGACAATTTATACCAAGTAAATCTGCTCAATATGCCCTGAAGGTGTTTGCATTAGTGGATTCTAGAATAATTTATCCTGTGAGTATGGAAATTTCTTGTGGAAAACAGCTGGTGGGGCCTTTTGATGTAAGTAATGCAGGAAAGGTCATCATGAGAATTGCAAAACCAATTTTAGGCATAGGACATAACATCATGGACAATAATTGGTTTACTAGCTGTCCTCTGCTTCAAGAAGTGCTTCAGAAAAAGGCAACTTGTGTTGGAACAATCAGACACAACAAAAAAGAAATACCTCAGGAATTTTTATGTAGAAAATCTCGAGAAATAAACACTTCTGTTTTCGGCTATAGACATGATGCAACACTTGTATCCTACTGTGAAAGGAAAAAGAAAGCAGTAGTTTTACTTTCAAGTATGCACAATGATGCAGCAATTGAAGAGTCCACCAGTTAAAAAACGAGGACCAAGAACGTTTTAAAATATGTGGCAGATCAAGAAATAAATCAAAATGAAGAGTGTGTGCAAAATGTAATGAATGGGTGTGTGTTGAATATTCGACAACTAGCGTTGTTCACAAGAATTGCACATGATTTCTTATTGTACATATCTACTGTGATTACTTTCTTGTGTATTATTCTTCATTAAAGTTATTTTGAATAGTTTAATTACTTCTTGTATAATGTAGATGTTTTGAGTAATAAATGGGTGGAGTGACAAAAACCCATTTTTCGTTTAAAAATTAAAGGTTTAATTTCCTCAAAAGTATTAGTCATGAATTTACTCACGCATCACAAAGGATATAAAAAACAAATAAAATAATTTAATAGAGAAGAAACATATTTTTAATAAAAGAAAGTGGCGGAGTACATTTGTGCTCCACACGAGTATCTGTGTCCTCAAAACCTGCGCGAGTAGTGGAGGGTTAATAGGTACCTTTTCTGTGTATGTGACTATTTCTACTCAAAGATTCCTGTATGATGTAGAAAGAATTGTTAAGGAAAACTTCTTTAATCTACATTTGAAAACATTTACACTGTCTGTCAGACATTTTATTTCAATGGGTAGACTGTTGAAGAGTTCTATAGTTGCATAATTCATCCCTTTTCTTGCCCAAGTTAGATGCATTAAGGAGTAATGCAGATCATTTTTCCTTGTAGTGTTGTATTTCTGAATATTTCTGTTGCTCTCAAACCCAGATGTATTGCTGATAAATTTCATAAAAGAATAAATTTACTGTGAGACTGTGGTTAAAATTTCCAACTGGTTACAGAGACACCTGAAAGATGTATATGTTCAAACCTTACACATAACTCTAATTACTTTCTTTTGTGCAATGAGTACTGTTTCCGTATGTGAGGAGTTACTCCATAATATTATCCTACAAGACATCAGTGAATGGAAAACACAATCAGTTCACAAAGGAGATTGCTTACAAAACATTTGCACAGCCAGTCTCAGAATATTGCTCAAGTGTGAACCAGCTTTAAGTGAAGAATCTAGGAATATACTGCAAACCCTGCATATCATTCCCCTATGGAATGCAAAAACAAGACTGGATTAGTTATGGTATGCATAGTGGCATTGAAGCAATAATTCTTCCTGCATTCCATATGTGAATGAAATGGGGAGAAGCATGATACTGGGGGGGATTACCCTCTGCCATGCACCTCACAGTTGTTAGTGAAGTATAGATGTAAAAGTATATAAAAGCCTTTGATGGGTAAATGACATTAACTTTACATCTGGGACATCGGCAATGACTTATGTCTGCTCAACCAACTTTTGAAAGTATTCCACTAGTAAAACATTAAAAATGGTGAAGTATAACACTATATACACCATACTTTAATTATGGTTGGGGGCTATGAATAAAACATTAGTACTGCAGAGAAGTGTAATTAGGACACTGCATTGATTAGTATAGATAAAGTAGTTTTTTGAGCAATGGGTAAAATTTGAAATCTTAAAAAACATTTCATGCATTTGTGTAAACTGATACCATTTCTCGTAAAAATCAAAAGAAAGCAGGCTAGCATAGTGATGCTTTTGACTACAGCACTAAGGCTTACTAGGTAATAAATTAAATAAATTTAACTTAGTGGAGGACGCTCTCCTTGTAGAGAGGAAATTGAAAATTCTGTAAAAATAAATAAAAGAGAGAAGCAAAGGTTAGCAAATAAATCCCTGACACTGTGACTCCTCCTCTCAAATCTGTGGATATTGTTTTAGTCACACAATTTAAATTTGAAAACATGAATTACATTTTATTCTAATCTGCTGGTATCTGAAATGAGCATTTACCTTTTAAAGTACTTTGGTGAGTTTTCACAGTCAACTTCTGATACAAAATGACATATGAAAGTTTTTTGGTCAAATGCAGTATAATTTGCACAAAGGAAATCATATCTTGTGCCAAAGAGACAGTGATGATAAACCTGAAATAAAAGAGTTGTGTGTACTTCACAAAAATTCAAGTGTTACATTCACAGCTTAAGATATAAGACCTTTCAGATAACTTTATAAAACAATTATAGAACAATTTAAATTCATCATTGTTGGAAATGGCTCAGCAAATACATTAAGTTTACTTTTCTTCATAACATAGAAAACAAATCAAACAATATGAGTTTATACACTTATGCCAAACTTTTTTGATTATTATTAAAGGAAATAAATTTCCTGAATAAGTCTGTGATCATTGTAGACATTTTGTCAATAAAGCTGCCTAGATCATTAAATTGGTAAGTTCTGAGTTAGGTCAGATGATGGCAGTAGCTTATAAGATTTTCTAAAATAAGAAATACCTAAGCCATCTAAGCAGCTTTATTCACAAAACTTATCAGAAGCTAAGAAAATTATTGATATACCATACATTGTGAACACTATAACAACACATATCTAAAATAGAACAAATCACTGGATCTTTGAGTGATGAGCATATTTAATAAATAAACGAATTGCTTGGTTCTGAAATGGGTAAACAATTACAATGGAATCAACATGTAAGTTACTTAAGAAGTTCAAATGCTGAAATGAATACACAATGTTAACACATTTTGCAAACTTGTGCTCCTGATTACCTTATAAGGTGGTTTTGTAGGATAGCAGAACTAAACTCACATGATACCAGATAGTCATTCACCTAAGCTAACAAAGCTATGTTTTCCAGACTTCACAAAACAAAAACTCATGAATTTAACCCCCAATGATTGGCAAAGCATTCCCCTCCCAGTTAATTTCATTCTTGCCATCTTTATTACCTGTATGGACAATATGTGAAAATGAAAAACAGGAATAAAAATTACCTTGCTGTCTCTGCTGGAAGCATAAAGCCTCCTAACAGAAGTAGCATACAGTGTTAGATATCTGAGACAACGTGTAGAACAAAATAGCCATGTGAGTAACACTTTCACTCATTTTCTTCCTAAATTAACCCCCAAGAACAAACAGTTTGTTAGCTAAATAGTTCAAAATGTTTAGAGATGACTTGAAGGCTACAGTTACTTCTTTGTTGTGGTTAAAGTGCTGTATCTGCACACAGAAGAAGTGTAGTTTAAGTACACATCTATGTATTGTTATAAACTCTTGTTTTGTTTCTGTAAATTGCTCAACATGAATGGTAAACTGTTTTCTTTGAAAAGTTCACAGGCAAATTTTGTCTTAAGTATCTTTGTCAAGTACAGCTTCATCTTCATCTTCATCTTCATCTGAAATGATCCCATCTTGAAACAGACATTAAATCTTGTACTTCTGTCCTCATTCTCCCTGCCCCCTCCCCCTCTACATTCCTTGGTTTTGGCCTTTATGTAACTACCAGCAGCAAAAGAAATCAAATATATACGATTGTCATAACAATGTGACTTCACTGTGAAGCAATCTATACAAGAAAAGAACTGTGCAAGATGCATAGGCATACAATGGCAAACGACAAGTTATCAACAGGAAAAACTGATATATTTTAGTGGCTGTTGCAGTGAGAAATGAATACACTGTCAAGAATGAAGGAGCAGTATAATACATGTATGTGATTCTTCAGAAATAGCACTGAAATTTGACATCAATTGATAATGATCTGATGTGACAAACAATGCTGCTGGAGGAACATTTGCAATAGATCATTATAGCAGAGGTTGAAAATACTACTTCAGTTGTAAGGTTCTGTTTTTCCAGTACTTAAACCACAATTCATGCTTGGGTAGCATATTTGGTAGAGCACTTGTCCATGAAAAGCAAATACTCCTGGAAGAAATGACATTGGGGAGACATGGCTTAGCCTCAGCCAGTGAGGATGGGCCATGATTCGTGCTTGTGTAGCTCAGTCGTTAGAGCACTTGGCCATGAAAGGCAAAGGACCCGAACTCGAGTCTCAGTTCAGCACATGGTTTTACTCTGCAAGAAGTTTCATATCAGCACACACTACACTGAAGAGTGAAAATTTCAATCTGGGAAAATCCCCCAGGCTCTGGCTAAGCCATGTCACTGCAATATCCTTTCTTCCAGGACTGTTATTCTTGCAAGTTTTGCAGGAGAGCTTCTGCAAAGTTTGGAAAGTAGGAGAAGAGGCACTGTAAGAAGTTAAGCTGTGAGGATGGGCTGTGGGTCATGCTTGGGTAGCTCAGTAGAGCACTTGCACACAGAAGGCAATGGTCCCAAGTTTGAGTCTCAGTCTGGCACACAGTTTTAATCTGCTAGGAAGTTTCATATCAGCACACACTCCACGGCAGAGTGAAAATTTCATTCTGGGAACAATTAAACAGTAACACTATACTTTCACAGTGCTCAAAATGTAAATGTATAATATCCATTAATAACCAACCTGCAGTAAACAGTAAGGAAACTAAATTCTAGGACAATTGGATTCAGAGTAGCATGAAGTGGGACATGCATATGGCACATGTTAACTCAAACATGAATGAAGGAAAGCCCCACAAATGAGAAAACAGTTGTTCACATTATGCATATTTTTGTTCACACCTGAAATATAGAATCATATTCTGGAGCAACGTTCCTACAGTAACGAGTAATTTTACAGTACAAGAATCATTATTTGGAAGAGCATTGATATGGGCCTTTGTTGATAAAATTAACCATTCATCCATTGATTTGACATACATCCATGGGTGCCCATACCCAGTAACAAGGGGAACCCCCTCCCCACCTCTCCCTCACCTAGCTCTTAGGAGAGGAAAAAATGTAGCGTAGTCAGGTGACTTTCTTTCAAGAAAATGATATAAAAGTTGGGTTTATGACGTTTTTAACAGGGTTGGAACTGGAACATTTTTATGGCTGCTTACAAGTAGACTTTCATCTCCCAACATATTAAAAATACTCCATACCTCCAGATATATGCCCATTACTAACTATAGTATGGGTGCCCTTGAGTACACCTAGGAAACATTAATGGACCAATGAAGGAAAATACAACAATTGAGCATTATTTACTTTTTTCTACAGCATCAATGTGGCTGTGGCACTGCCTGAGGGATATAAATTTTAAGGTTTTCCTGGAGCGTGTAACCTAAACGATCATACTCTTTAAGGCCCTTGGAAATATATTTGAAGGGAGTAAATAGGGAAGGGAAGGAAGGATAAGGACCTATCCTATCAACAACGATGTTATTAGAGATGGAATAAAAGCTTGTATTTGGAATGGATGGGAAAGAAAACTGACCACACCCATTTAAAGGAACCATTCCAGCATTCAGAGAAATTACAACAATCTGAAATCTGGAGGGATGGAAGGGGATTTCAACTGTTGCCTTCCCAAATATTAGTCCAGTGTCTTACAACTGTAACACTTTGCATTGTTTGAGCATGTAGATTACCCCTGCACCAGAGAAGCCAGAGATCAAAGAAAGTCCTACAAGAAGAATGTAAACATAATAGAAAAAGTATATGAGAAGCTGCACATAAATAGCATTAACACAAAGTTGAATAACATAAAATTAAAGGTAGCAATAACTGAGAGCTTCTCACAAAAAAAGATGGAGCTAGTAATAAATGAGAACTTCCCACAGAAAAAGATGGAGCCAACAAGTTAACTTGATAGGTTTGTCCACATGAAGAAAATGAAGGTGAGGCACATAAGAAAATGTGGTCATCATACACTCTAAGACAAAAAATTATACACCACTAAGTAATTATCCAAATGTGATGGAAATCAGTAGATGTTATGTGGCCATCACCCTGCTTTCTGTAATTTGCTTCATTACACTTTCTGTTAAAATGACAAGTTCGAAGGGCTGTGTTTTGTCACTTTTAGTTATTCTTGCAGTACATGTTGCTGTCAACTGGACATATTTCCCATTTGTGAATTTCAGGTCATCACTTTCGAATTCTGCAATCTGTCAGCCCAGCTACTGAGTTGCACTTGAGCTGTAAAACACAGATAATGATGATTGCTGCAAGATCTTAATTCAAAGAAGCCGTCACTGAATTATTAACAGAAATACTGTTCTGTAATATCATGATTAAACTGACAAAGTGTATTTTAGGAACTATCATAATTGTAGGCTTCACATTACTGTAGCAGAAAGAATGGTGTGAAACCTATAGTGTTGTGCTTCAAGCACTACTTTAATTCCTCTGCAGTTGTGACCACCTTCACCAGAAGTGAGAGATTTTGTTGGCTTCTGTCCTTTTCAGATTCATGATGCGGCATAGGAGCAAAACATTTTTTAGGTATGATTGTGTCACTTCCCCATAATGTTGGGCCCTGTTCTTAAATAGAGCTTTTGCTAAGTGGATTTGCTGCTGCTTGTCACCAAATATTTTCTTCAGTTCAGCCTAGAATTTGTCCAAGCTATTGAGCTTGTTCTCATTGCTCTTCAGCTCCTGCTAGGCCATGCCATTCAAGTAGAAACACACATTTAGCAAACACATTATTTCATCCCTCCTGTTGCATTTGACAACTCAGTTGAATCCATTCAGCCATTTTGTCAGGTCTTGAGCAGCATCTCTAGAGAAATATGATGGATGTGTGAAGTTCAGTTGACTTAATGATGGCAAGGACCCCATTGCATGAATATATGGATGACATAAAAGATGTACTCCTTGTCTTATGATTCCTATCCATGTAGGCAACAGGTTTTGTGCTACCTAATTGGGGTCACAGTGATATAGATGTTTTGAAGTGCAATGCCATGTAATAATAAGTCCAAATCCACCGCATTGTGTACCATTCTTCTTAACTCCACACAACACTTTTCCACTGTTCAATCATCGAATGATTACGCTCCTTACGCCAAGTGAGGTGTCATTTGACATTTACTGGTATGATGTGTGGTGTATGAGCAGCTACTCAACCATGAAATCCAACGTTTCTCACCTCCTGCCCAACTGTCATAGTACTTGCAGTGGATCCTGATGCAGTTTGGAGTTCCTGTGTGATGGTCTCTATAGATATCTGCCTATTACACATTACGACTCTCTTCAACTGTCGGCAGTCTCTGTCAGTCAATAGATGAGCTCAGCTTGTACTCTTTTGTGCTGTACATGTCCCTTCACATTTCCACTTCACTATCACATTGGAAACAGTGGACTGAGGGATGTTTAAGCATATGAAAATCTCGTGTACAGACATATGACACAAGTGATGACAACGTTCGAAGTCTGTGAGTTCCGCGGAACACCACATTCTGCTCTCTCACAATGTCTAATGACTACTGAGGTCGCTCATGTGGAGTACCTGGCAGTAGGTGGCAGCACAATGCACCTAATACGAAAAGCAAATGTTTTGGGGGGTGTCCAGATACTTTTGATCATAGTGTATGTACTGCGACAGCTCACGAGGAAGATGTGGGAATATGGTGAAGAATTCATGTGCTCCGCAGACACAATAAGCAGGCATACACCAAGACAGCCTGATGAATTGCACAGAGTTTGGAATACTCAAAAAACTTGTCAGCCTAGTTCAAGTTTCTCTCTCTGATATAAAAGGCAAAGTGAAGCTTTGGAACCAGGTCATGGAAAATTAACATAAACACAGGATTGAGACAAAGTAGATGGTGTATCATTAATGTTGTTCAAACTGTTGCTCAAAGAGTTGAAGAGGGAAGCTTTCCATAAGAATTTGGAAAGGACAAGGTAGAGGGTGAGAACATCACACATCTCACATTTGTAGATGATGCTGCCCTGTTGTCCAGATCCAAGTAAGAACTGATGATTGTGAGTGACTGTATGACAGCAGCAGTGAGCAATTTGGCCACATTGTGAATGATTTAAAGACTATGTATCTGGTGAAGAGCAGGACTCATGCCCATTCAAGAGACCAGTTTAGCCTCTGATAGCAGGAACCCAATCCTACAATAGTTTTCGTAAGACTAAATATCTGTGGCTGATCTTTACAGAGAACACAAGGTGTGAGGTAGAAACCAAAGTGAGGTTTGAAGCTGCAAACCAATCCTATTTCAGTCCAAATCATTTTAAATGGCACAGTCTCTCAAGAAATTTCACACACTAGCTGTACAAAACAACAATGATCCAACCCATAAAGCTATATGATATCAAAACTCAAAGTGTCCAGAAAAAGACTTAACTAATCTCATTCTTGAGCAGAAAATCTTAAGGAAGATCTATGGTCTGGTTCAATATGAGATCACTTGGGAATCAAGGATCTAGCATAATCATGACTTGGATGAGATCTACAACAGACAAAACATTGTAGGACGATGACAACAAAACAGTGTGTATGGGCAGGGCATGTTGCTCGGGTGGATAAAATCAGTGACCTTCGAAATCCATGGATTTTACTCCCTGCACGAGAAGACTATTAGACAGATGAAAGAAAAGGAGAGATGGAATCCATGAGGACTTGCTGCAGATTGGCATAGGGGGTGAGTGGTGGCAGAAAGCAGGAAATAGAATCCATTGGAAGAGTAGCCTTGTAGTTGTGTGTGGCCCACTGTTCCTGATTGCATAAAGTGTGTAAATACAGCTAAAAAGTAGATTAATATGTTTACAGGCAATATTTTACTACTTATACTATACAATCATACCCCAAGGACCACTTCAAAGCTTCAAAGCTGTGGAGTTTGCAAATTAAAGGCAAGTTGAAGCTTTGCCTTGATATATGAGGCATGCTTGGATTGCCTAAATGTTAGTACACTCCAGTGATAGAAAGAGATCTGGAATTAAATACCACACTAGTATACAGTTTGAACTTTTCACACATGCTTGTGGTTTACAGGCTCTGTGCTAAACAGTCCACAAGATTTGTGCACTCAGAAACTACAAATTAGTTGCTACTTAACATAGTTAATTAGATGTGCTGCATCCTGCTACTAGTGTGTGAGAGTGTGTGTGGGCCAAGTGTAGTGTCATCACACTTGTGTACGGCCAATGGTATCAGCGTGGGCTGGCAACTAGAGGCTGCCTGTACAGAGCATGCACACAGCAAGATCTCTGCCGCATCATCTACCAGTGACTCGCAGATATACATGTGCGGAGCAGTGTTGACTGTCACAACGATCTTTTAGTTTGTGGTACTCACATCACTTGTTCTGTGCATTGCTTATGTTGCACCTTTTGTATGATTCTTTTATCTCATTACATGTGGAGTCACAAGAGGCTTATTTGGGTTATTGTTCAGAGGGTTATGAATAAAGCAATATTTGTGTTACTTGGATCAGTTTGTTTTTTACTTGATTACTACAGGAATCGTCTGGTCCCTTCAATCACACAAACCAACCGGCCAACCAACTACATGAATCATGACACGTTTGGAATGGTTTCTGCGTGTGCAGCCTTTCATTGTGGTTGCATCGGGTTCAGTCATTATGGACACCACACCATCGGCCCTGAACAAACAACTTACTTCAGCACTAACCACTTTGTTTGCTTCTATTAACAGGCAGGGTATCATTCTATTGTTCTATCCACCCACTTTTCCTCCATATGATGATTCAGCTGAGGATTGGGAAGCTTTTTTTCTAAAAAAACCTCAGGCAGCATTTTTTGTCTTTCTGTGGAGCAACACTGGCTCTCTCTCATTATGTTCTTTTAGTTTGTACTGTTCACATCAGCTGTTCAGTGTATTGCTTATGTTGCATCTTCTGTATAATTCTTTTGCCTTGTCACATGTGGAGTGATGACAGGCTTTTTTCTATTATTGTTTAGAGTTTATGAATACAATCATACTTACATTACTTGGATCGGTTTGGTGTATTACTAGGTTACTAAAGATGACTATTTAATCTCTTAATTATTTTTATTGTCATTCTGAACATAAGGGGTCCTCCCTCTGTTTGCAGATGATTCAATTTCATTCAGAAATAAGTTAAGCACTAAAAATTTGTTTCATTTGCAGCTATTGGCAGTCAAGGTGAAGCACGATATAAGAAAATGTGGAAAATGTGTACTTTTATAATAAATATGATAAATTACCTGGCATTTATGAGGAACACTAGCATAGAAACCATCATGTAAACCATCACATTTGAAGTCCAGTTCATCTGGCACACGGTCATAGAATGGGTAGTCTGTTAAATTATAGCCATTGAGTTCACGGGGAAGGTTTGGATCATGGATGTAGTCGATCTGAGGGATGCCTGTTAGAGGTGAGCGTGTACTTCCATTAACTGGTGGTTCTGTTGATTCCCCTTCCTGCACCTGCCAAAAGAAAGAATTTACTTTTGTTTACATAATACTTAACATTTTGTCTTAAACTGACAAATTTGTTTCAGGCTTATATTAAAAAAGGTGCAGAAAACTAAACAAATTATAAAAAAATATATATTGTAAGGACTTACAAGATAAACAAACTATTTAGGAGTAATCCTTTGCCAAGCTAGAGCAGAACTTCTCTCTCTCTCTCTCTCTCTCTCTCTCTCTCTCTCTCTCTCTCTCTCTCTCTCTGTCTGTCTGTCTGTCTGTCTGTGTGTGTGTGTGTGTGTGTGTGTGTGTGTGTGTGTGTGTGTGTGTGTGTGTGTGGCGGGGGGGGGGGGGGGGGGGGGGGGGGGGGGGGGGGGCGCCAGCTGGACTCACAATGTTGGGATTGCATTTCAGCAGGTGTACTAGGGTTGGATGGGAGTTGTATCATGTTGTGTGGGTAGAGGGAGAGAGAGATGGGAGGCCGGAAGACAGGTTGGAGATGGATAGCTAGTGGTTTGGAGGGATGCAGCAGGTTTGTTGGCTAGGACTGTGGGGAGGAGGGGTGGCAGGGGCACGGGTTGGACAACTGATACAAGGGTACTGGATCTGGTATGGTGTAGCACACAATGAAGGTAATATGAAGGAGTGGATTAGCAAATGGAGGCTAGACAGGGGAAGATGAAGCTGTTTGGTGGTGGGTGTGGGGACAGTGGGTTATTGGATACCGAGGCCAAGAGGGTTACAGGAGGAAAGGATGTGCTGCAAGTATATCACTCTCCATATGTTATTGTAATGGGAAGAAAACCGAACAGGTGGTACAATGCTTAGTGTTATAGCCCTGTACATGACACTTCTTCTTTGTTGAGAAAAGCTGATGCTGGAGGAAATGATCCAGATGGCCTGCATTGTGAAGCAGCCACTGATCTTTAGCATGATGTGCTCAATTATATCTTGTGCTGCTGTGTGGTCAACATTGTTCTTGATGACAGTTTGGCAGTGTCCATTCATTGTGGTGGACAGCTGGTTGATTTTGATAACAACATAAGAAGCTGTACAGTGATTGCAGCAGAGATGGTACGTGATATTGCTGCTTTCACAGGTGGTGCTACCTCTGTTGGGATAGGATAAGCCTGTGATAGAACTGGAATATGAAATGGGTTGATTGGACAGATATTTCATCTGTCACCCCATCCACACCAAAAAATTGCTCCCCTACAGCACAGCTACCCCTGGATGGTGTACCTGCAACTACAAGAATCACAATGCCAACTATGCTTAAGGTATCATGAGGGCCACCACAGACAGGTACAACCTAGATTTCCTGTTCCATATTTCCACATATCCCTAATCCTCCCACCACCCTCAAGAATCAACTACAACAAAGGAGTGCTGTCCTCATCACCTAGTGTCACCTGGGACTGGATCAACTGAATCATATTCTTGACCAGGGCTTTGATTATTATCATCATGTCCAAAAATGAGGCTTATCCTAAACAAGATCCTTCCCACTACTCCTAATGTAGTATTCCATCACCCACCTAATCTACACAGCACCTTGGTCCATCCCTACGTCACTCCCTATTCCACCCTCCAGCCACAGCAGTTCTATCCCTGTGAAGAGAAAGGTGCAATACCTACATAGTCCACCAATCCAGCACTGTCCACTCCAGTCCTGTCAGAGACTTGTCCTTTACCATTAGAGGCACAACCACCTTTGAAAACAGCCATGTCATCTACCATCTCTGACCCAATCACTGTACAGCTTTTAATGTCGGTATGAGAACCAACCATCTCTCCATCAGAATGAATGTTTAATGCCAAACTGTTGTTGCAGGTTTGTTTCCCTCACAGGAAAGCATCAAGGAAATGCTTAAAAATCCACTGTGGTATTTACATGAAGACAGATGAAAATTATCTCACAAAAGTCTAGATATAAAATTTCAAGAACGAGAGTTATGTGAAAAGCCTGTTTACATAATTACAAGGACCAGTATTAACAGAAGAGACTACAGATATTCTTTAGCCCCTATGAATATCACTGATCAAGGGACTATGCAGGCTAAAGTACATTAACCACAGCATGCACAGAGCTGTTTAAGCAGTCATTCAATGCATTCTCCATATGTTATTGTAATGGGAAGAAAACCGAACATGTGGTACAATGTTAAGTGTTATAGCTCTGTACATGACACTCTGATATCTGCCGCAGCACCAGGATGCTGGTTCACAGCGACAGTTCAAATATTCCACCAACGGCATCTGCATGGGCCAGCCGCAGAGGCCACATGTGGTGAACACCGTAACTTGCGCAGACACACAGCATCTACCACACCATCTAGCAGAGCCCTCCTCTTTATAAGCAAAGTGCAGCAGACACTCGTTCGCATACTGTGTTCACACTTATTGCCAGCAACTGAATGTATCAGTACCTTGATAGTGTCTATATTTGTCTATATTTGTCTCTATGTTCTCAACTGTTTTCTTGTATCTGGGAGAAGAATAAACTTTGTGGTTCATTATGATCATGCTGTTGATTGTGACTTACAAAGTGATACAATTGGTGACAAGTGTGGTGCTCACTTCTGCTTTCTCAGTCTATATGGTTGTTCCTTCAGTTCTTGTGTCGATGGAGGATGTGCTCCAATCCCTCCTTGAGCTGCAACAGACTCTTACTGTTGCTATCACGAACTTGTTGCTCACATTGATTATGCACACTTCCATCCTTTGGCATGCCCACCACTCCTTCTTTCTTATGCTGATGCATCCAAAGACCGGGTGTCTTACAAGAAGTGTCTTCAGGAACACTTCATTGCTTTTCGTGTCACTAATGCAAACATGAGAAAGGCTTTGCTCCATTCTTGGATTTCTCCTCAGATCTTCCAATTCTTGTGCCAGTTAGTCCCACTCCAGGAACTTTTGTCACTTTTGTTTGACTAAATGTGTAAATAGTTGCTAAATCATCACTGTAAACACATTAATGTCACTGCAGCATGTTTAGAGTTCTATTGTTGTCATAAACAGCCTCACCAGTTCTTCCATTGATAATACCATCATTGGTTGGCTCCTGACATGGTGTGTGAATCCATCTTTGGCTTTCAAGGTATCTAGTGATGCTGGAGATAAGACAGGAGGCTTAGTGTGACATTGCCGTTGTGGCTCCCGTTCCTGGTCATCGAGTGTCAGTCGGTGTCACTTGGGGGGGGGAGATGACATGGCAGCAGCACAAACACAGCCTCTGCACTGCACTGGACAGTGATGTGGCAAACAACAACAACAACCACAGCAACAGCAGTGCTCTGCACTCCCATCTTGCCCATACTGTGTCATGCAATATGAAAGGGCTGCTTGCCCTAAGCACTGGGCAACTTAAGACAATTGTAGGAAAAAGGACATATAGTGCCTGTGTGTCATTCCCAGCCCCCTCCTGCAAACATGGACATGGATATTAACTGTATGTCTCCAATGCTTATGAATCGTAACACACTGTTTTCAAAGTGCAAGTGATGATGAAAAAAGTGCTCAGACTGCAAGCAGGCACAGCTGTGACTTTACTGAACTCTCAAACTTATGTGGATTTAGGATCTCTGGCATTATCTCCAGTTACTCAATGTTTTGTGGGTTGCAACAAGCAGCATATTCCAATTTTGGGGCAATTTACAGCTTGCACTATTTATAAATCTGTGGTTCAGTCTTTCACTTTTTTGGTAATTAATCATGCTGGCAAGGCAAATTTGTTCAGTCTTGATTCTTTCAATGGTTTGGTTTTTCCACCTTGGATATGGTGCATCTCATTTCCGACCAGGTCCTTACCAGCAGTTAGATTCTCTGTGTTCCAAGTTCTTGTCTCTTTTTGCAGAGTGGTTAGGTTGTGCTACTAGTTTTGCAACCCACATTACCCTCAAACGTACAGTGCAGGTGCACTTTTTCCACATGTGCTCTATTCCAGTGGCTTTGCGTCATCATCAAGTGAAATCAAAATTGGACAGGCTGGCATCATGGGGGTCATACAACCTATTACATTGAGTGAGTGGCCTACTTCCCTCAGGATTGTTAGAAAACTTACTGGTCAACTTCGTCTCTGTGGTGACCTTTAAGTTTCAGTTAACACTCAATCTATCATTGCCACCTACCCTTTGCCCCCATCCAGACAAGTTATTGGCTAAACTCGCACCAGAGGCAAGCCCCCCCCCCCCCCCCCCCTCCAAAAAAAAAAAAAAAAAAAAAAAAAAAAAAAAAAAAAAAAAAAAAAACCCCTCATTTACAGCTTCCATTCAATGAAGATTCTAAACTTCTCCTTATGATTAACATGGCATTTTGATTGCACCAATATCAGCACCTTTTGTTCAGAGTGGCTAGCACCCTGCCGACAAGGTTGAAATGCAACTTGACCAATTCACACTTTTTTCAGCCATCCATTTTTTATTTGGGGTTTGAGGTTTCTCAGGATGATGTTACGCCTTTACATCATCATGTTGCCATAGTCACAGCTTTGCCTCACATTGTAAATGTCAAATGACTCCAAGAATTTTTAGTTAAAATTGCTTACTATCACTAATTTATTCTGGGTGCAGCCACATTGGCCCATCCCATCCACACCCACAAGAGTGTTCCTTTTTAGTGTTTATCAGCCTGCCAGTGGACATTCACACGTTTGAAACCTAAATTACATTCTACTTCTTGTATGGCTGCTTTCTATCCTGGTCACCACTTGGTTTTGGCTACAGACACCTCTCAGTATGGACTTGGGACTGTTCTCACACATCGATTTGAGGATGGTTCCTAATGCCCAAAGAAAGTTACTTCTCTACTTTATAAATTATTGGTGTCTTCTTGTATGGGTCATAGTAGCAACTCATTACTGACCAGAAGCTCTTGGTTTCATTATTTAATCCTTCTGCTTCATTGCTGAACAAAGCATATCACCTCCAGCTTTGGGCCTTGTTTCTGTTTTGCTACAGCTATAAAATACATTTTCAAATTACTGCACAGCATGCCAATGTCAATGCACTGTCTTGATTTCCAATGGGACTGGATCCTACTTTTGATCAGCATAAACTCCTTTGTTAACACCTAAGATTTGAGGCACAAGATACAATGGAAGAACTTCCTATTACAAGCTCCTGGTTCACAGAAGCTGTCACTGCTAATACAGTTTTGCCTCAAGTTGTTCACCTCATTCAGCCTTCCCTCATTCAGCTGTAGAGGCCTCCAGATAAGTCTTCAGGTCCTTTGTGTATCTACTTTGCCCCATCACTGCTGTACCGTATTTTATGATTTTGTTCTCTTAGCTAAAGGCGGGCTGTCACCTAGGGTTGTGATCCTGGGCACCCTGTGACAGTATATGCTTCAGCTCCTACATCAAGGATATTGGGGGAAGGGGGGCGGGTCTTGCATAACAAATTATTGGTCCATAGGCATGTACATCTTGTCACAGCCTGTCTTCACTGTGCTACCCAACAGGTGGTGCTATGAGTGACACTCTCTCCATGGCCCACACCACAGTGTCCAAGGGAACATGTCTGTGTTGTTTTTGTGAGACACTTCATAAATTCTTATTGGTTTTTAGTTGTTGATGCTTTCTCCAAATTTCCATATATTATCCACTGTCCTTCAATGTCAGCTGTAGCTATAATTCAAGCCACCTCCACAATTTTTTTCTGTTGAAGGATCACCTTATGCGCCTTTGATGAATAAGAGTCCACAGTTTGGCTCTCAGGCCTCCCAAAACTTCTGTGTGTGTTAAGGCATTTGCCACATGACTGCTCCTCCTTTCCACCCGCAATCTAACAGCAAGGTGGAACATCTCATCCACACATTCAAGATTCAAATGAAGTATGTCATGGACCCCTCCATGGATGACACTTTGACATGCTTCTTGAGTTCCTACAGGTTTATGCTGGTGGTAGAATGTACTTTGGCCTTGGATGCTGTGTGATCACCAGCTACACACCCTCCTGCATCTCATCATGCTGCCCTGCCAACACTGCTCCAGCATCATGGTTTGAAACTGGCTTCACAGTCTTGACTTGGGATGTTCAATCACTCACTGAAGTGGATGCAAGCCATGGTCCACAGCTGCTGAGGATTCTGCCTCCATATGGTGCACCCCAGTGATGGGGTGGTGGTGCACCACCACAACCAGCTGCACCTTCCCACCATGGTGAGGGCTGTGGGTCCACCACCACTGCTTCCACTTTCTTCTTCAGAGCCTGTCCCATCTTCATGGAGCAACTCTGCTGCAAGGGTGGACCTGCCCTCATTCTGGATGTCACTGCCTCCTGCCTCTTTTCTGGGTTTAGCCCCTGGCACCTACTGCCACACCTTTGTGCAATGCTTCACTCCCACTGGCAATTCCCTGGCCAGCTAGACCAGAACCTTCTGATCCTCCAACACCAGTGTCCCTGGTGACCGAGTGGCCAGCCCCTTCACTGACAGCACAATCCACCATGTCTAGGGATCAGACGTCAAGATGCTACCAGTGCCGTCATCATCAGCATTTTCTTATGGTACTTTGCAGGGTAGTGGCCACTGCATATGTCCATGGTCGCTCAACTTCCACCCCTACTCACTCGTTCTGGCCCAGAACCTCCTCCTGCCACTGCTATCATCACCTGTGGTGTCTGCTGCAGAGGTCATGGGTGTCACCTGCATTGGTGGGGCATACTTTCCCCAAGGGGGGGGGGGGGGGGGGAGGGATGCTGTAACCCTGTATGTAATACTTGGACACACAATGCAGCACCAGATCACTGGCACACTACACTCCTAATACTCTGCCAATAGCACACGTGACTTGTGCACATGGCATGGTATCTGTCGAGCTATCTACCAGGGCCCCTCTATTTATAAGCACAGTGCAGCAGGCACTCATCCACATACTTGTTGTCAGCAACTGCTTGTATCAGTACCTGGATTGTTGTTCTCAGCTGTTGTTCATTTGTTTCTGGAAGGAGAACATACTTGAGTTCATTGTGGCCTTGCTGTTGTTTGTATCTTACAGTAAAATAAACTGACCACTGTCTGTCATGCACTTTGATGTTTGTATGTATGTAGATGAAGTACACACCATATTTTATCCAAGCTAAACACCAAAGTTATTTCACACACACACACACACACACACACACACACACACACACACAGAGAGAGAGAGACACACACAGACAGACAGACAGACAGAAAAAGGTAGAAACTGTTATGAAGAGGTGCACAAGATCACAACACAATGATAAAGAAAAACTACGGTTCCCATTTAAAGAAAATATTTAGTGCCAAGTGAGAAACATACTTTAAATGCTGTTCTCCAGAGCTCTCACACTATGTGAAGATAGAGGGATCTTAGCTAAAAAAACTGAATTCTTTGGTGTTTCACTGATCATGTTGTGTTTATGAATTTTTAGATGCTCAGTGTTCTTCTCACTAGTAATTGTCCCATGGTTATGAGGCTCACTTTTGTTAATTTTAATGACCTGTCCATAATTTACTTTCAAATGTCATGATCACATGCCTTTCCTGCAGCCCAGTCATCAATTAGCTTAAGGAAATAAAGTTGTGTGCACTACCCATCTGTGAACTGTGTAAATTTTGTTCTGTGCAGATTTGTACTTTAACTTTTTGTGTATACTGTTTTCTGAATGGGAGAACTGAGATCAACAAGGCATTTGCCTAAATGATCTTGGGAAACTGCCTAAAAACAACATTTG